>NC_069071.1:102612734-102914811 GCF_025698485.1 Gossypium arboreum | reverse complement strand
ACAATGACCTCCTTATATAGGCTAAATTTGGGTTGATATATGCCTAAAATACCCCTGATACTATTAAATAAAATAGATAAAAAATTCCAAGATGCAACTGCTGCATCAGCACTATGTTAAGATGACATCACAATGTCGGGTTTCTTCACGTTGTGCAGTCGGCACTGTTTTAGCACTGGATGCTTCGCAGTTCTGTGTCGTGACATTGGATACTTGTCTCACAACACGACCATTGTTCTTTGCATTTTTTGGCCTAAATTGGCACCCTACAGACTCAAGTAGCCTATTAGTCATTCTCGAGGCCCGAGTTGGCCTCATGAGTCATCAAAACACTAAAAAGTGCGTAAAACACTTATTTTGAAATAAAATAAATATAAACTAATAAAGTTGAAAATGCAATAAATAAATATAAAATGGCTAGAAAACAAGCTCGTTAAGTGCCAAAAAGACTCTAATTTGCCAAAACAAATTGTGGTAGATCAATCGCATGGAAGATTGAATATGTGTGTCTTAGGTCTCCATTTTTCCACCAAAGCGTTGACAAGTGTGGGCTTCAATTTAGTCCCCCTGAGCATACGAGACATGTGAAAGAATCTTGCCTTTTACAAGAGTTGTTCAATAACACGTGGTGCCCTCACCCTTAAATTGTGTATATACATCTCGATAATCCGATCTTAAGGTCTAATTATATAAACATAAAAAAAATTCAAAATTAATCATATTAACATCTTAATAATTATATTAATTAAAATAAAATATTAATAATATTTTTTTACCATTTGTAATTGAACGACGGAAATGTGTTTGCCATCCAAACGAATAAGAGGCATTGACATTTTTAAAATTATAAAAATCAAATGAAATTAAAGAAATTATGAAATATAAAATTAAGACAAAAAGAATTTGAAAGAAATTGAATGAAAAAATTGAGAATAAAATAGTGAAGAGAATTGAGAGAATAGGATTGAATGAAGAAAAAAGAAAATAAGTAGGGTTCATATAGAAAATAAATAGCCATTAGAGGGGAAATGTAATTAGCCGTTTGAAATTTTAACCATTGAAAACAAATTGATTGTTTTATAATTTTTGATCATTGGATAAAATGACTGTTGGAAGAAAACGCTTCTTATAGAAGGCATTTTCTATTTCTCTTTCCGAAATCGATTTATTTCCCTAGTTTTAAGAGTTTTTAGAAATTTATGCGTATTAAGTTCGAGAGATATCAAATCACCAAATGACAAGCATGTTAAGAGGGATGTACTGTAAAATGCAATCAAGAGTAACTCAATAGTCGACATCCATGAAAATTGAATTCAAGGTTTAGTAGTTTGACTGGAAAAAAATTTTGGTCATTTATTCTACTGACCTATTAAATACAATAGAAGTCCACAACCATGGCAGGCAACTTCCACTCTATAAATACCCTACTTAACTTTCTTTTTTCCCACCTAAAATTCTCTAAACCTTTTCAACTCTCCAAAAGACCTTTTCAACTCTCCAAAAAATCTTTTCTTTTCTTTTATTTATTTATTTATTTTCTATAGAAAAATGACCAAATCAAGGTTTCAAAAAGAGCATATTACCAGCTACTCCACCAATATGGTGAAATTTTCAACTCAAATTTTTTTAATATTGTATTTTTGCAAAAATATTTTTAAGATTTTTTGAAATTTAATATTTTATTGTGATTTTTTAGTACTTATGTGATCAAGTTATTTGAGTCAGATGAAATTTAAAATTCCTGAAGTTCGATGGATATATCGTTATAAAGCTTAAAGGATGTTAGTTTATATGTGGAATTTAGATGACAAAGTTCAATTGCTTTCCCGAGTTGCTTGTTGCATTGTTGAAAAGATGAAGGCTGGAAATGCATACATTTATTTTCAATGCAGGGAAGCAACGATTTACACTAAAAATGTCCTTTAATAATCGATCTTCCAATCAACGAGCACGCAATAATCAATCCCAGTAACACCGACAAGGAATACAAGTTCCATCAATTGTTGGGTGTCGACCCGTCTAAAGAGAAACCAATGAAGGAATTGGACGGGTGTCACATAAAGTGCACATGGTTGGAGAGGCTTGTTGTAACGACCCAAAATCCGTGGGCACCGGAAAAGTGTGTTATCGAGCCTCTGTCTTAGTGAAATAAGTTCTAAAATAATTATTAAAAATATTTATGAGCCTAGTGGTGTGTCTAATTAGGTTTTAATTAAGTAAATTTAGCTTAATTTAGAGTAATTAGCAAAAAGGATTAAATTGAATAAAGAGTGAAAGTCTAACTATAGGTTAAAAGAAAGTAAAAAGGGCTAAAATGGGAATTAAGCCATTTAGCATAAGTTGAGACAGTAACCATGTTAAAATCTAAGATATTTTAGATTTTAATTATGTAAATATATATAATTTAATTATTAATTACTTTTTATTTAAGTATATAGATATTTATTATTTATTATTATTCTATTAAATTATAATTTATATTATTAAATTATTATTATTATTATTATTATTATTAAAAATAAATTAAAATAAAAACAAATGTATGGTGATTAAATTATACAAGTGTAATTCATATATTTATACATTTGTAATATATTTATTTAATTACTTTTTATTTAAGTAAAAAATTTTTATCATATTAAAATATTAAATTATATAAACTAAATAAAATAAGGACAATTGGATGGTGATGATAATAGGCAAGTGTAAAATATATGTGTGTCTAATTGTAATATATATTTGTTATTAAATAAGATATTTATAATTATTATTATTATTATTATTATTATTATTATTATTATTATTATTATTATTATAAAGTTAATACAATAAAAGAATAAAAGAAATGAAATAAAATAGAGTAAAGAAGAAACAGAGAACATTTCGAAACAGAACAGGAAAGAAAAAGGAAAGAAAGAAGAAAGGAAAATTAAGATTTTAAAGCTTGAAGTTTAATTGGTAAGTTTAATCAAGTTCTTTTCTTATAAATTTGATGTTTTGGAATCTTAGAGTGAAATACTCTTGAATTTAAGTTGAAATTTTGAAAGTTAATAGATTTTGATAGGGTTTATGTTGAACAAATGATGGAATTGGGGCTTATTTGATAGAAATTTTGATTAGAATTGAATAAAGGATTGAATTGTAAACTAAGCTATAAGTTTTGAGTTTTAGGGATTAAATTGAAATAAATTCGAAATTATAAAAATATGATAAAAAATAAGTAGTTAGATGTGAGTTTGGTAAGAAATTGAGTAGAAAAGGTATGAATTGAGAAAGAAAATATATAGGTTTAGTTGGGATTAAAGTTGAATTAAAGTAAAAGTTAGATAAAATTTCAGCATTTAAATTGTGTTATGCTAATAATTGTGAAATTATTTTAATTGTTCAGTAGCTAATATCGAGCTCAAGCATCGCCCAAAAGGAAAAGGAAAGATTGTCGAGGATTAAATCCAAGAGAATTTCGTTTGTATCACTATAACTCAAGCTTTATAATTAATATGTGTTTAATTTAATATGAATATGTGGTAAGTATTTTAAGGCAAGTATTTAATGAAATAATAAAATTTGTGATTGGGTATTAAAATTGAGATTGATATTGAATGAATTATTGGATTCAATATTGTTTTGAATACCGAATTGAACTGTGAAATTCTTGAATAATATTACGATATTGCATTGAATTGTAAAATTTCTAATGAAGTAAATTATCAGACACGTGAAAATTGATCAAAATAATAAATTATAATTAATATTGAATCGAAATGGAAATTACATCGAAAAATTATTTAAATACCCTATTAACTAGTCGGGCTAGCTTGGATATAGTTGGCATGCCATAGGATATGGAAGAGTACGGGTTTTTTTGAAACTTACATCGATCGTGCACTTATGTGCCGACTACTTTTATCGTTATCGTTATCATATCGATTCGACACTTTGTGTGTCGAATACTATTACTATTATATTATGTGATTCAGACTTTGTGTGTTGAATATCGTTACTATTATCGGTATCGCTACCATTCATCGATTCTTGATTAGATATTGTGTATTGTTAAGGCACATTGTGCCGCATGGTGTGTTGGTTGGAACTGTATCCGCCGAGTCCGAGTCAAGTTAATAGGATAAATGAAATAAATCTACCGATAAAACTAAATTTGAATGATATGTCCTATGTGAAACTTGAGAACTGAAATAAAGAAATAAGAATGGTATATATATATAATTGAATGATAACATGAAAGATTGAATTGTTCATTAAGTGATGATAATTGTAATGTAAAAGTACGTGTGTAATTTAATGTATTTAATTATAAACTAAATTATAGTGATACCGCTGAGTATATGCATACTCAGCGTACGGTTGTTTCCGTGTGCAGGTTGTAGAAGTCAAGATCGAACCAAAGATCCAAAGCCGGACTTCGACTTCAAAGAAACTTTTAGTGAAGTATATTTTCTTTTGGTAATGTGGCATGTACTTAGGATGTGTATAAATGTTATTATGTTTTGAATATAAATGGTTTAAAATATTAGTATTGCAAGTTTAAGAATTATAATGAAAAAGTTTATTCATTTCAATTTAATTAGCACAATGATAAATTTAAAGTAATATTATATTGGTTAAGTTGATTAGAAAGTAAATAGAATAGAAAATGAATGTGTGAAATAAATTGGTTGAATTGGTTATGTTTGAAATGGATATGGTTTTAATTGCGAGAGGGTTTTATGTAAAAATAAGCAGAAATGCTGTCGAAATTTATAAATAAAAAATAAAAAATTGGAGTATTTAAACGAATCCCGTTTCACTTAAATGTATGTTTTAGACTTTGAGAGTTCGATATAGGGATTTAGTAATTAAATTATGCTATGAATGTTATTTTATTTGTGAATTATTCATAAGTTGTCTGATACGTCACGTAATGCCTCGTAACTTTGTTCCGGCGACGGTTCGAGGTTAGGGGGTGTTACACTTGTCACACATGCTCCTCCACTACATGCAACTGTGGAGGAGATAGATCAATACATTGGAGATTGGATGCTTTGGATGGTGGGCAAGATGTTATTGCTAAACAAGTTTGGCAACAAGATCCATTACATGTATCTTCCTCCATTATAGGATTTTAAAGCGGCTAGTTGATTCAACTAATGTGTTGAAACTCTAGAGAATCTATATAAGGCACTTTGCAGCACGACTCATGAACTGGTCAACTAAATAAATAGTTGCAAGCTACCTTACAAACATGGGTTTGGATACGAAAGCATGGTTAGTTGCCATCCTTTCCTAATCGTGGGAGTTCCCTCTTATAAGAAAGTTAAAATATCATATTGTAGATTATTTTTAAATAAGTTATAATGCCAGACTACTAGTACTTCAAATCTCTTATTGCATATGTTAGAATAGATTTCAAGGTCGTTTGGACCATACGTGCTATAAGAAAAACTTGACACGGATGCGACAAGAAATCGAATAACGAGCTTATAAAAGGTATGTTGATTTTGTTTTCACATTCAATGAAATTCAGTATCTTGATAATGAATATTTTTGCAATTTCGGTGGATACCTTAACTAGACAACATAATGCTTACCATTATACCAAAGATTGCTTTTAAGTAGTATGTGTTATTCAGGGTGTAAATGCCCATAATTTATTTCTACATCATAGAGTAGAAGCACCTTAATCGAGTGAAACGCTAATTCGGGTTCACCCAAGAAATTTCGGTGAAGCCTTAGAACATCGAGCAACTCCATAAGGTAGATATAAAGAGGCAGAAGAGTCATTAGTTGATGAAGCATGCACCATGGATTGAGGTTTGAGACAAATGAGCTAAGTAGAGCATATATGGGGAAATTATCAAGGTGTCACGTGTGAATATGATATGCGAATTATGCAAGTATACATTTCGAATTAAGTAATAAAGTGATAAGTGAGATCGTCTCCACAGGGACCGGATTAGGTATACAAATGGTCAAGTTACTATAATAAAGTTAGATTAATGTTATAACAAAATAATGATAAGAATGTAGTGGTAAACAAAAGGAATATTAATGTGAACAAAATGTGTAACTGATGAATAATTGAAAATGCCATAGCAATGCAAGAGTAAAAATGCAGTGGCAATTACGAAAATAATTATATGAATAATATGTAATTGAACAAGTAAACAACTAAGGATGCCTTGGCAAATATACTATGGCAAGGGATAAGGGATATACGATGTTGATATGGAAGGTTGGAATTACTAAGAATCTACCCTTACTGTCAGAAATGCCTTGGCAAAATCGTAATCAATCTATTGCTTAGAAGATTTCCAAAGTGGTTTACTTCTTTCGAGAGCAAAAACATCAAGTTACCTTGTTCGTGCCTATAGGCCTTTAATACGGTACCTTGCACTATTTCCTTTTGTATGAACTTTGCTCTATGTCTAGAGTCAACTACAAGTATCTATCGAGTACTTGCTCATATCATTCAATTTTGGTCCAACTAATCCAACTTTTTCAGAATTAAATTAGTTTATAGGCATGTTGTACAGTTGTCTATGTCTAAGGATATAATTTTGAAAAAAAAACAATTGAATGAAACAGTAAATTAATTCAGATTTAAGTTTTAACCATTAAAGAAAATAAAGGTTTCATCAAGTAATCCCAACCCTATGAGATTTAACTCATGGGTTGGCAAATAGAATTCAAAACCAAAATATCATTCAACATGGTTTTCATCAAATTAATTCACGGAGAAATAGTTAAGAAATAATAGAAGAACATTGGGAAGATAGTTTTCGTGTGTCCAGTTCACACTCTAGTGGCACAGTGTCCTGTGGTGGTTGAGAAGAACTGCATTCGTCTTCCTCTTTCCGTCTCTACTCAACTGCTACCTTCTCGTTTCCCTATGGATCTCCAACCTTATTCGTCCTTTAAGGTTTCCTCCTTTAGCTTTTTATAGCCTTTTCCTTAGGGTAAATCTAACAACCCATGTTTATCTTCTCATCTTTTTAAATTCTTTTTTTAATAACCCAAGATTATCTTATCCTCTTTTTTAGGTAGATTTTTCCAGTACAAGTACAATTTGGCTGAAACTAGTATGCGTTGAGTATTGACTCGGTCTTCCTGGAATTGTCACAGCATCTGTGTTGACAAAATGTCCAACCTTTTGCCTCGGCAAACCTTCACTCATTTATTTCTCATTCCTCAACCTGTACATACCAAACCACCAAACACAGCCCTACCACAAACAATTAAAATTACCTAATATTTAAACACTGTCCAAGCTCCTAATGCAATGATAAAAATACTAATGAAATGTCCTAAAATGCAACTAAATGTACATAGTACAAGCAATTGGCTAGGTCTAAAGGCATGAAATATACCTCTTTTCAAGAGTTATCATTAGGATAGTATTTTTTATACCTCTGAGGTATACATGCAATGGTTCAGTCAGGTGGGCCACGAGCGATTCTATCCGTTGAAGGAATATTTGATAGTAGGGGAACAACGTGTATCGTCAAGTCATCGACAAACACATCATCAAGGTCATTTCTGAGCATGCTAACCTTCTAGTCAAACCTGGACCCATCAACGCAGCGTCGACCCTCTTGCCTTTTCTATGTACTATTCTTGTAAGCTTTCATACTATGTTGGCAATAAACTTGGAGTAGTCATTTACAAATAAATGTGGGCTTGAGCAAAATATGAGACCCATATTTCAATTCGGGTTGCGCTTTAACAACTATGTATGGTAGTTGGACCCAAGCTAGCCCAACCTAACATGAACACTTTTAGTTAGAAGTGATACTTCAACTATTAATTGTCTCATTTACCCAAAAAATGTATGATATTCAATAATAAAAACATGACACGTATCACATTTTATTTGTTGGTATTATTTTTTTAAAATTAAAAAAACCCTTTAAGAATCAATCTTGGAGTATTGTTGAATTAATGAATAAAGCCTTAATTTTATAAAGTTATAGTTACATAGATGAACCCACAAGACAGGATCTAACAGAATAATGGGCCGTGGCCCAATATAGAGTTTATTTGGGCTCTCTAGACCTATTCTATAATGACTTCTGATTTCCATATAAACGACGTCGTTCAGTCCGGCCTTTTTCGCTTTCTTCAACTCCTCTCACAAGACCTACTGCTGAAGAAACTAAAACCTTAGTCCACTGCAGGCTCGGCTCTCGATTCCCCCAAAATCCAGCTCTTCCTTTCGTGAATCAAAGGTAATTTTTTTTTCTCGTTTCCCTTTGTGCTTTTTCAGTTTTAAGCATCTCCCTAATCAATATTTCACCTTTTTTTCCCCTTGATTTTCACGTCAAAATTCGTTTTCAATTTGCATTTTTCAGATTCTCAAAGATGACTCAAGATGTGGAGATGAAAGAGCAACCAGCTCCGTCCAATTCCGTTCCTTCCTCTTCTCCTTCCACTTTGCACCGTAAGTACAATCTATCTATGCTTCTATAACATCCAAATATCTCTAGCGCATATTTTTTTGACGTTTGGTGATAGAAATCTGATTTTCTTTTAGCGTTTTCTGGACTGGTAACTTGTGGGTTTTCACGGATTTGAATAAAATTTTCTGGGTTTCTGTTAGATTTGAAGGAAATTGCGTCTCTGATTGAGACCGGTGCTTATGACCGTGAAGCTCGCCGTATTTTGAGGGCTATACGACTTACAATGGCTTTAAGACGGAAGTTGAAGGCATCCGTGCTTTCCGTTTTCCTCAGTTTCGCTCTTACCCCTGGATCCGAGGCCTTCACTCGTCTTTCTTCTTATCTTCCTAAGGTAATCTTTTGAAGGGGACATCGTAATATTCAGTTATTGATGTGGAAGTGTTTTTCCCCCTTGTGGTGAAGTGATTGCCATTCCATCCTCTTAGATTAGACATGATGTCTTAGTTAATTAAAAGCATTGAAGTGCAACAAATGCTAAAGATAGAAAATAATTGGTTGCATCTTTGAAGTTAATTTTTGGTGATTTGCCCTTTGTTTGCACTCTGTTGTGAGGTATGATGTTATTTTCTCCGTTGTCACCTTCACCAGTGTATTAGGCTTTCTGGTTCCAAGTTCAAGGAAATGCTTTAGTCGCCAGCCTAGTTTCTCTGTCAGCCAGTCTAGTTTCTCACCTCACAGAAATAATTTTTGTTTATGAGTACAATGATTGTAAGTTAATAAGTCCTGAATTAATTGTTCTTTTAAGAACTCATGGTTTGAATTTGTTTCAGGAAGATGAGAATGAGATGGAAGTCGACACTGCAACCTCCACAGCTCAACCTCCTGCTAAGCATTCCTTGCCAGAGCTAGAAATCTACTGCTATTTGCTTGTCCTGATATTTCTGATTGATCAAAAGAAATATGATGAGGTACATTAGCAAATAATTTCATCAGGATGTTTCCTGTTTCTTGAACATGATGTTATCTTGTTTCAGGCAAAGGCATGTTCCTCTGCAAGCATTTCTCGGCTGAAGAATTTGAACAGGAGGACTCTCGATGTTCTAGCTGCTAGGCTGTACTTTTATTACTCTCTTTGCTATGAACTCACTGGTACTCTTTCTGAAATTAGGAGGTGAGCTATACTTGATTCATTCCTAACTTTTATCATATGTTGTCTTTAGCATCTTTTCTGATGTGCGTTTCCTTTTAAATAAACCTCAGCATGTTATAGTTCTTTTATTCATGATCAGAAGTACATATGACATTCTAGGTCTAATTAGGATGATCTTTAATTTGACAGTAACCTTCTAGCCCTGCACCGGATTGCAACATTGCGCCATGACGAGCTGGGTCAGGTAAATTTTCAAACATTTGAGCAATTATGTCTCTGAAAGGATCATATTTTTAAATATATCGTTCTCATGCAGGAGACTCTTCTTAACCTGCTACTTCGCAATTACCTCCATTACAATTTGTATGACCAAGCTGAGAAACTGAGATCAAAGGCACCTAGATTTGAAGCTCACTCAAACCAACAGGTAAGTCACGGTTTTTTGTTATCTTTTTGTCTTTTAACAGTAAATGTTAAAGTAACCGAGCTGTATTTTTATGGTTATTAAATGGTTACCTGGAGTTTGGCATGGCTTTTGGTTATTGTTGTAACTGTAAAAACATTATAGTTTGATTCTATTCATGAGACAATGGTTATCCTCTGCAGTTTTGCCGCTACCTTTTTTACTTGGGGAAGATTAGGACAATTCAATTGGAGTACACAGATGCCAAAGAATGTCTCCTCCAAGCTGCTAGGAAAGCTCCTGTTGCAGCCCTTGGTTTTCGGGTTCAATGCAACAAATGGGCTATCATTGTTCGATTACTGCTTGGAGAAATCCCCGAGAGGACTGTGTTTATGCAGAAAGGCATGGAGAAAGCATTGAGGCCTTACTTTGAACTGACAAATGTGAGTTTAAGTTTGTGTAGTCGTCTTACTTTATAGAGAACCAAGTTTGATATTCCAAGCATGTCTTTCCTAGAAACGAAATGGAGAGAATCATGTGCATATATGCTCACGTTATAATCATTTTGGACTCTCTTTGGTTTCAGTGGTTCCTAGATTTTACTAATGGTTCTGAGAACACAACATCTGTGTATTTTTCAGGCTGTCCGCATTGGTGATTTGGAGCTTTTCAGATCTGTTGCTGAGAAGTTCTCAACTACTTTCAGTTCAGACCGGACCCATAACTTGATTGTTAGGCTGCGGCATAATGTCATTCGGACTGGGCTACGCAACATAAGTATCTCATATTCTCGCATTGCACTGGCTGATGTTGGCAAGAAGCTTAGATTGGACTCTGTTGCCGATGCTGAGAGCATAGTAGCCAAGGCAATCAGAGATGGAGCAATCGATGCAACATTGGATCATTCAAATGGATGTATGCTGTCCAAGGAGACGGGCGACATCTACTCTACAACTGAGCCTCAAACGGCATTCAACTCTAGGATTGCTTTCTGCCTCAATATGCATAACGAGGCTGTGCGTGCACTTCGGTTCCCACCAAACTCCCACAAGGAGAAAGAAAGTGCTGAGAAGAGGAGAGAAAGACAACAACAGGAGCAAGAGCTTGCAAAGCACATTGCAGAGGAAGATGACGACGAGTTTTAGTGATTAAAATTCGAAAAGTTACTTTATCCACCATATGATGGTTTGATCAAGTTGTGCATTTTCCTTTTTAAAAGTGCCCTAGTAGAACTAGAAACGCTTTTGGTTTTATTTTCGCAATAGCTACTATTTCCATTGATAGCATTGCTTTACAGTCCTACACCATGGAGTTGCACTTTATTTGTATTTTTATTTTCCTCCCTTGATTTCAAGTTTTATTCCTTGAACAATGCAATCTCATTTGTATGCATGCCAGGCAGCCATTGAAACCTTTTGGGGGTAAAACTTCTCTAAATTGCCCGGCATCGTTAGAGAGGGGCTGAAGCTGATCCATCATCATTTGACGATATGGGTATATGGGAAAATAATTCCTTTCTTTTGCTAAACAATTTTCATGCTTTTCTATATAAGATTAGTACTAGAACTTGTCCACTTCTCTCAGAATAGTACTTATGTTTTTCTGTCCATTGGTTTGGTACTTGAGCCTAACGCCATTTAAATTTTACTGATGTGGCAGCGATGGTAAATCGCGTGCTGTAACGTGTCGCAATCTAGGAACCCCATATGACTTTTTTTTTTTCATATGCTAACATGATCCCTTTGAAAAAAAAATTAAAGATAACATTAATTAGAATTTGAAAAAATAAGAAAGAATTAAAAGCTTAGTATTGAGCTTTGAATTGTTTGGGGAAAAATCTGTCGAAGATTAAAAGCTATTAGGTGTTTTTTTTTTTTTTGTTGAAGATCAAAAGCTAGATAATAGTTATTAACAATCTCATATTTAACATTAATTCTTCATCTGAGAAATCGTTTCGATTCAATTTGTTTGAAAGAAAACCCTCAATTTGTTTGAAACCTTCCACAAATTCAAATACCCTTTCGATTACCCACCCATTTGTCTGGAAAAAACCCTTGTTTCATCATCGACTAGTCATCCCTTTCAATAGTATTCGAATCAAGGTTGTTATATTTCGACCATCGATTATAGGTATTTCACTCTATTTTTGTGGGTTATTTTTCATTGTCGAATTAAGATTGCCATATTTTTAGCATACAAAGCTTTTTTTCATTTTCGATGGGATTTTGTTTTTATGTTTTTTAAAAAATTAAACCCTTTTGTTTGGACTCATTCTCACAAATTGATTGTTTTTGTATGTATTATATCTAACTTCCAATTTTTAATTCGTATTATATATGACTTATTTTTTGTTTTTGTTGGCATTCGTGAGCGACGGGGATTTTCTTCAAGCATTTAAGAGATTGAGGGTGAAAGGTATGTCTGTTATGTATGTTTCTTTACTGTTTATGTATGTATGTTATGTTTTTAAACTGTTATGTATATTATGTATGTATGTTATGTAGTGTTATACATGTATGTTATGTTTACTGTTATTTTGTATATTTGTATTTATGTTATGTACTATTATGTATATTATGCATGTTATGTTTATCGTTATGTTTGTATATTTGTATGTATGTTATGTTAGGTACTATTATGTATATTATGTATGTATATTTGTATGTTTGTTATGTGTTAAATTACTTGTTGTGTTTGTATATTATGTATGTCATGTTTAATGTATGTATATTATGTGGTATATTATTGTTGTGTATGATTGTTTACTAATGTTTATGTATGTATGTATGTATATATGTATGTTATGTTTAGCATTGTTCAAAATTTGTATGTATATCATGTATGTATGTTACAGTTTATATTATGCATTTACAGTTTGCTATAATGTATTGGGATAAATGTGTGGTGCATGTGCATTTTGGTGGAACTTTTGTTACAAACCCATGTGCATCCTATGTTGGAGGGGAAGTGTTGCAATGGAATTTGACCCTGATTTTTTGTGTTATTACACATTGTGTGAGATGGTAGTGTAAGCTGGGTATAAAGTTGTGAGAAATTTTTGTATATTGTGAGGTTGGACTAGATTTTAGTAAGGGACTATGTGTTTGCTATGATAATTCATCATTCATAGCAATGATTAACCATATTAGACAAAGAGAGTCTATACATGTATATGTTAAACACAAGGTAGACACACCTAATGTTGTTGATGATACCATGTTGTTGCCTAACAATAGGGAAAATGATGTAAATAGTGGTGTTGGGGCTAGGGAACAAAATTGTAATGAAGAATTAAATTGTAATGAGAGAGTTAATGGTGAGGCTAGGGAAACATTTACAAGGTTAGGTGGAGAATCTAATGTGGGACTAGACTTTAGTGTGACTAGTGATCCATGTAGTAAGGGTGGGGAAAGTACTGAAAGCATTGTGACCAGTGATACAAACAGCTTATTGGGCAGTGAAGGGGTTTTAGGGTCAAAATCTGAGGATGAAGATGAAGAGGTGGGAAATATAAAGGCTTGGTGTAGAAAAAATAAAGGGAAAAAAATAGAAAGAATAAGCAAAGGTAGGGGAAAGTAGTGAAAGGGGAGAGAAAAATGGTGAGGTTTCATCAGATGGGGGAACTAAATATGTTGATTCATCATATCTAGGGTCTTATGGAAGTGATTCAGATGGTGAGGTAGTTTTTAGGAGAAACAAACATGAATATTTCAATCTTAATAACCCAACACCACATTTGGAGCTTGCTATGGTGTTTAGGGGACCAAAGGAATTTAAGACTGCATTAGCAAAGTATGCAATAAAAAAAAGGTTTGATATTGTGTATCTTAGGAATGAGAAGGGTAAGAATAGGGCTAAATGTAGGGTAGATAGATGTACATTTAGAATATATGCTTGTGTAGATAATAGTGATGGGTGTTACAAGATAAAAACTTTCATAGAAACCCACGAGTGTCCTATTACTTTTAAGAACAAAATGGCATATTACAAGTTTGTTGAGTAGCATTTCTTAAGTAAGATTAGACTGATTCCAAAGCTAAAGTTAAATGAGATGCATAAACTAGCCAAAGAAGAGTTGAAAGTTGAGCTGAGCAAGGGTACATGCCGCAGAGCTAGGAAATAAGCACTGGAGGAAAAAAATGAAAGGATTTGCTATGAGTTTAACAGACTATTGGACTATGCAAATGCATTTAGAAAGGCAGTGTAACATCCTTATCTCGTATCCGTCGCCGGAATAAGGTTATAGAACATTACTGGAACTTTCAAAACATTTACAAATAACTCACATTAATTATTATTCATTTACCGAAATTATTCATAATGTCCCTTAAATGGACCTTCGAGGCCCAATTTGAGTATTATAATCGAATCGGGACTTAATCGAAAACTCCAAGAATTTTTCGCAAAATTTCAAAATTTTCCAAGTTACAGGGCTTACACGCCCGTGTGGTCCAAGGGACACGCCCGTGTGACTTTAGGACACCGTGCTGCAAGCTGTGTTTGACCCCGTGTAACTCTCTAACTTGTGCCACACGGCTAGTCACATGCCCATGTGAGTAGACCATGTGATCAATTTAATTTTCAAAAATTAGGTGCAGGGTTCACACGACCAAAATACACGTCCGTGTTATAGGCCGTGTAACACACATGGCTGAGACACACCCCCGTGTCTCTGCCCATGTGCTCAATTCTGAGCATTCTGTTTCTCAAATTTAAGATGCAGGGGACGCACGGCCTAACCACACGCCCATGTATTAGGCCGTGTGTCACACACGGTCTAGACACATGCACATGTGTCTGCCCGTGTGGACAAAATAAAGTCATTTCTAGTTTTATTTCTCACCCAAAATTTTACCAATATCCTACACCAAAACTTACATCCAAATACCAAACAATCCAAGCATTATAGTAAGACCAATTCAAGCATCTAACATAGTATATCATTATATGGATACCTCAATCAAACCATAATATATGTGTTCATGATAATACCATAAGATTACCTTAATAAATATCCCAAAATATAAATCATTACTAGTCATTTCAAATAGCTAGATTACAAACAACATTTATATGCCAACATTTGGCTAAGTTACCTATACATGCCATTATATCAAAATGAGGTTACTATTTATACCAAAACAAGCTTGTGGATAATGTGATGATGCTCCAACTGTTCACCAACCTTCGCGAGCTTCTGAGAACTATAAAATAAGAAAAGTAAACCTAGTAAGCATATTATGCATAGTAAGTTCGTATAACTGGAATTAAACTTGTAACATCTTAAAATAGGACCTAAATGGAACAGTGGTTACGAAACCATAAATCCAAGGTAGAAAATTTTATTTTATTATCATTTTAAGGTCTATGGCATGATTGCATGATTCTGTGAAAATTTTGTTTAGAAATTTTATCGATAGAGGGTCCAATTTGATATTTAGGACTAAATTGCAAAAGTTGTAAAATGTGTGTTCTAGTTCACAAAGGTACTAAGTACTTGTGAGTAATGGGTTTTTAAAGTGAGGTCCTTGGATAGTAATTCTACCATTATACTTGTTTGGACAAAAATACCTAAAGGAAGATAAAACACCATAGTTTTTAATTTAGGGCATTTTGGTCATTTAGTTATTAAAATGAATTAAAAAAAAAATTAAAAGCCAATTTTTGTCCATCTTCAACCCATTGGCCTAATTTCACATGAGGAAGACATAGCTAGGGTTTTTCAAGCTTCCAAGCTCGATTGTAAGTCCATTTTAGCCCCGTTTTTAATGTTCTTTACGTTTTTAGAGTCCCGGTAACTTGATTAAGCTTATTCTAGCAATAATTTAACCTAGGGTTTATATTTGGAAAAATACCCATAGGTGAAATGTGTTTATTTTTTATGTTTTATGGTAGAATATGAAGCTTGAAATTGTGTTAAACAACTTTTGCTAAGCGATTTTACGTGAAAACGAGTAAAACGACATAATCGGTAAAAATACCTAATGTTCATAAGTACATGTTAGAGTGAGAATTTGATGTTTCCATAGAAGGGAAAAATGATCAGCATGTCATAAAACATAAGAAAATAGGATGAAGTTTAATTTCCGACCTTGGGGAAAAAGTGTAAATATGCAAAAGTTAAAGGGCAAAAGTGTAATATTGCCAAAGTTTAAGTCAATGACTGTTTTAATAAATGTGAGTATTAAATAAGCTAAATTTGTTATTATAGATCTAGAAGAATGAAATCTAGAGTTAGACCGGGGAAAGAAAAAGATAGTGGACTAAATCGATATAGTTGATCGTATTTTGTTTCGAGGTAAGTTTGCGGTAAATAAATGCAATATTATATTATTTTATGTTAATGTTGTTAATTTCCAGCATGTGTATATTTATTTTATGAAATTATTCAAAGAAGACTCAAGCATGAATTGACGGAGAAGTAATTTCAGAAAGTCCCGGTTGAACCTTAGGAATGTGTAGGATACAAATATTATGGCATTAGGGTTTAAGGATACCATGTAAGACCATGCCAAGGCATGGCAATTGGTAAGGTTTCTAAGGCAAGGATATAATGTAAGACCATGTCAAAACATGACATTAATAAGTTTCTATAAGGCAAAGGTCCCATGTAAGACCACGCCAAGGCAAGGCATTAGTGAGTTCATAAGGTAAGGATACCATGTAAGACCTTGTCGAGACATGGCAATGGTAAGTTTCAAAAATATATCACGTAAGACCATGACAAGTCATGGCAATGGTAAGGTACTCGTGTATCCTTAGTATTCCAAGTGGTTCAACGGGAAAATTTAAAGAGAATATCAAGGTAAGGTAAGGTAAGACGAGCTATACTAAAAAGGGTAAGACGAGTTCATGCTAAAAGAGCAAAGGTAAGTATATAATGTTCATGTATGCTTAATAAGGAAAATGGTAAGTAAAATGTATTAATAAATTTGATTAAGTAAGTAAGTATTTAAGTAAGTGAGTAAGTGAAGAAGTTTAAAATATGTCTATGGCAATTAATGAAGTTGCATTAAGTAGTATCATGCCAAGTAGTAAGATAATTCTTATGAATGTTGTTATTTATTTGCATCCAAACTTACTAAGCTTAATGCTTACCCCCTTTATTTTCCTTATTTTTATAGTTTTGTCAAGCTAACTTGGGGATCGTAAAGTACGTCGGAGGTCCGGGCACACTATCACAAGGATTATTTTGGTATAGCTAGACGTTTCATTTTGAGTATGGCATGTATAGCATCGTAGCCATTTTGTGTGTACGATCTTATGATATGGCTAATGAATGGTATTTAAATGTTTGATAATGATTAGCTATTGGAATGGCTAATCAAGGACATGTTTGGTGTTATGTATGCCTAAATGCTAGTTATTCCATAGAAATCATGAAAAAGGTGAAATTAGCTTTAAAATAGTATCGGATAGCAATAATGACGTGAATTTGAAAAATAAATAAAAATAGTAGAAATGGACTTAGATAGTGAATGAGATATAGAATTAAATCTTATTGAGTCTATTTTCATATGAAAGAAACAGAGTAAATAAAGGATTTGTCTTTTATTAGATATTTAAATTTTGGTGAGACAGGGTCAGAGTGATTTCTGAATCCCTTGTTTTGAATTTAGAAATTCACTAAAAATTGTAAAAAAATAATTAGGAGTTATAAGTTATATGTATAGATTCCTTATTGAGTATACGTTTGAGAGAAATAAACCAAATGTTTATTTGAAATCTGTATAGGGAAAAGATTAATTCGTAGTGAATAGAGGTCAGAGCGGCTGAACACTGAAACTGGGAAAACTTTAATTAATAAACTGTACTAATTGGCTAGACCAAAACTTCTGTAAAAGAATTTGTAAGAATATATATGAGTCTCGTTTCAGGGAAAATTCACGAATTTGAATTTTGAGTTTCGTAACTCGAGTTATGATTTATTTAGTGACTATAACGCAGATGGACATTTTATTTATAAAAGATGAAATAAATTGTTTTGATTTGTTTAAGTGATTGAAAAATTTTTATTGATTCCGATTTGTTCCCGAACCGATTCAATTTCATGTTTTAGGGTCTCGAGGACCCTTTTTAGGGACATATTGAATGAATGAAACTAAATTAATTTAGAAAGGAAATTTTTATGCCCCGAATTAGTAAGCTAAGTCCGGTAACGCCTCGTGCTCGACTCCAGCGACAGTCTCGGATAAGGGATGTTACATTTATTGGTATCAGAGTAAAGGTTTAGTCAGTTCTCGAAATATTTAGTATGAGTAAGGGTCTAGCTATACATGCCATACTTATATGTTGATAGTGTGACGACTCCTGACGATTTTAAAATGTTTTATTTTATAGTTATGGATCCTGAACAAGCTGGTGCAGATGATGTAGAGAGTAATGCGCTGGCTCCCGCAAAAGGGACGGTGCCACTAGATACTAGTGAAAGGCTCGTTATAGTTATTCAGGGAGGAGGGGCTCAAGAAGCCTTCTTCCAAGCTATGAATGAATGGTTTGCCGAGTTCATTCATACGAATCCAGCTGTTAGACCTCCACCCCCTCATGATCCTCAGACCACCCATGTAGCTCCCCCAGTCACAGGTACGGTTATAAGAGAAAAGCCACCAGTTGATAAAATCAGAAAACAATGAGTCGAAGAGTTTCGAGCTACAAAATATGATGATGCAAAAAGGAAGAATTTTGGCTCGAGAATACTATCAGAGTCTTTGATGAGTTATCCTGCACACCTGAGGAATGTATGAAATGTGTTGTATCACTTCTTAGAGATTCGGCCTACCATTGGTGGAAGGCACTTGTATCAGTTGTACCGAAAGAGAGAGTCACTTGGGATTTCTTTCAGGAGGAATTCCGTAAAAAGTACATCAGTCAGAGATTTGTTGACCAGAAAATAAAAGAGTTTCTAGGGTTGAAATAGGGCAATATGACAGTGACTGAATATGAGCGCGAGTTTGTTAGACTCAGAAATTATGCTCGAGAGTGTGTATCTACAGAGGCTATTATGTGCAAAAAGATTTGAGGATGGGCTTAATGATGATATCCGATTGTCGATTGATGTCCTAGAAATAAAAGAGTTTGTTGTCCTAGTTGAGAGAGCCTGTAAGGCAGAGGAGCTGTTAAAAAGAAAGGGCAAAGTTGAAATTAAGACACAAGACACGAAGAAAAGACTAATGAGCAAGTCATTTCAGTCTACATCCAAGAGGCCTAGAGAGTTTTCCACTAGATCTAATTTTTCAGCTGGATATTCTAGCCGAAATGGAGGCAGAAGATTTATGAGTCTGAAAGCTCAAACCACTTCGATTGCAAGTGTTGGCAGTGTTCAGCCTGATAGACCAGAGTGTCCCCGATGTGGTCGACGTCACCCAGGTTAGTGTCGAGCAACTGAGACAGGTTGTTTCCGATGTGGTGCACCAGACCATTTTATTCGGGAGTGTGCCGAGATGATTAAAAGAGAAGCAATACCGACTGTAAGATCAGGCAACGCTTCTGTAAGAGGCAGACCACTAAGAAATTCGGGAGCTGGGGCAAGTAATAGAGGTGTATCTAAAGATTCAATAGTGAGGCCAGATGTTAGAGCACCTGCGAGGACCTATGCTATCCGTGCTCGCGAAGAGGCATCCTCCCCCGATATGATTACGGGTACATTTTCTCTCCATGATATTAGAGTTATTGCTTTAATTGATCCGGGTTTGACCCATTCATATATTTGTATGAAATTGATGCCTAGTATGAGTCTGCCTATAGAATCTACAGAATTTGTGATTAAAGTATCGAATTCATTATGCAAGCATGTATTAGTAGATAAAATATGTAGAAATTGCCCTTTGATGATTAGAGGTCACTGTTTCCCGACCGATCTAATGCTATTGCCGTTTGATGAATTTGATGTGATTCTTGGTATGGATTGGTTGACTACACATGATGTGATAGTGAATTGTGGAAAGAAATTCATTGAGTTGAAATGTGAAAATGGTGAAATTCTTCAAGTTAATTCAGAAGAGTCAGATAGTTCATTTGCCATGATTTCTATTATGTCTGCTCAGAAATGTTTGAGAAAAGGGTATGAAGCTTATCTTGCTTTTGTGTTGAACACTAAAGATCTAGAATTGAAAATTAAATCAGTGCCTGTGGTATGTGAGTTTCCCGATGTGTTTCCGGAAGAACTACCAGGTTTGCCTTCTATTTGAGAAGTTGAGTTTGGTATTGAGTTGATTCCAAGTACCACACCCATTTCTATTGCTCCTTATAGAATGGCCCCGTTGGAATTGAAAGAATTGAAAGCTCGCCAGGTGAATTAATGATAAAGGCTTTGCAAGACCTAGTAGTTCACCATGGGGTGCACCAGTGCTATTTGTGAAAAAGAAAGACGATCGATGAGATTGTGTATAAATTATCAGCAGCTTAACAAGGTAACAGTAAAGAACAAGTATCCACTGCCTAGAATTGATGATTTGTTTAATCAATTGAAGGGAGCCACTATGTTCTCCAAGATAGATTTGAGATCCGGATATTATCGCTATGAGTTAAAAGTCGATGTCCCAAAGATCGCTCGGACTAGGTATGGTCATTATGAGTTCCTTGTGATGCCATTTGACTTAACTAATACTCCTATCATTTTCATGGACTTAATGAACCGAATTTTTCAGATCGTACTTGGATAAGTTTGTAGTTGTGTTCATTGATGATATCTTGATTTATTCTCATGATGAGACTGAGCATGCAGAGCATTGAGAACAATTTTACAGATTTTAAGAGATAATCAATTGTATGCCAAGTTTAGCAAAAGTGAGCTCTGGTTACGAGAAGTTAGTTTTCTTGGACATATTGTCTCAGGTGAAGGTATCAGGGTTGATCTGAGCAAGATTTCAGCTATTGTTGATTGGAAGCCTCCTCGAAATGTATCAGAAGTTAGAAGTTTTCTTGGTCTTGCCAGATATTATAGACGATTTGTAAAGGGATTTTCCATGATAGCTACCCCGCTGACAAGATTGCTACGAAAGGATGTCAAGTTTGAATGGACTGAGAAGTGTCAATAGAGTTTTGACAAGTTAAAGGCATTGTTGATTGAAGCTCCTGTTTTAGTACAACCAGAACTAGGTAAGTAGTTTGTGATCTACAGTGATGCGTCCTTGAATGGACTTGGTTGTGTACTTATGCAGGAAGGAAAGGTAATTGCTTATGCCTCTAGACAGCTAAAGCCACATAAGAAGAACTATCCGACACATGATTTAGAGCTAGCTGCCATTGTTTTTGCGCTGAAGATCTGGAGACATCATTTGTACGGTGAGAAGTGTCGAATATTTACTGCTCACAAAAGTTTGAAATATTTGATGACTCAAAAAGATTTGAACTTGAGGCAAAGAAAATGGCTAGAGTTGATTAAAGAATATAAGCTAGTGATCGATTATCACCCAGGTAAGGCAAACGTTGTTGCTGATGCTTTGAGTAGGAAATCTTTGTTTGCATTAAAAGCTTTGAACACTAGTCTAGCATTATCAGATGATGGTTTTATCTTAGTGAGTTGAGAGCTAAACTGATGTTTCTTAAAGAAATTTGTGAAGCTCAAAAAAATGATAGTGAGTTGTTAGCCAAAAAAGCTCAGTGTGAGTTGGATATAGAGTCAGATTTTTAGGTCACTTCTGACGATTGTTTGATGTTCAGAGACAGGGTATGTGTACCGAAGAATGGTGAGCTTATACGAAAGATCTTACAGGAAGCACATAGTAGCTCTTTGTCTATTCATCCAGGTAGTACAAAGATGTATAATGATTTGAAGAAAATGTATTGGTGGGTAGGAATGACAAGGGACATTTCAGAGTTTGTTTGTAGATGCTTGATCTGTCAGCAGGTAAAGGTCGAACATCAGGTACCTTCAGGTTTATTGCAGCCTGTGCTAGTCCCTGAGTGGAAATAGGACCGAGTTACTATGGATTTTGTGACAAGATTACCGTTGACACCGAGAAAGAAAGATGCAGTATGGGTTGTGATTGATAAGTTAACGAAGTCGGCTCATTTTATCCCAGTTCGTATGGATTATTCACTTGACAAGTTGGTCAAGTTGTATATTTCAGAAATAGTCAGACTACACGGGATACCATTATCGATCATTTCAGACAGAGATCCGAGATTTACTTCACGATTTTGGAAGAAGTTACAGGAAGCTTTGGGCACAAAGTTGAGTTTTAGTATGACTTTCCATCCTCGTGATCGATCGATACCGAGAGAGTTATTCAGGTACTTGAAGATATGCTTAGATGTTGTGTACTAGAATTTCAAGGCAGTTGGGAAAAGTACTTACCATTAATAGAGTTTACCTACAATAATAGTTATTAGTCGAGTTTGAAGATGGAACCTTATGAAGCTTTGTATGGACGTAAATGTCGCACACCTTTGTATTTTAAGGAAAATCAGATTTACGGGGTTGATCTAGTTAAAGAAACAGAAGAGAAAGTAAAAGTCATCAGAGATTGCTTGAAAGCAGCTTCATAGAGACATAAGTCGTATGCAGATTTGAAGAGAAAAGATATTTAGTATCAAGTTGGTAACAAAATGTTTTTAAAAGTATCCCATGGAAGAAGGTTCTCAGATTTGGCAAGAAAGGCAAACTAAGCCCACGTTTTATTGGACCGTTTGAAGTGATTGAGAGAGTCGGACCGTTAGCATATCAGTTAGCTTTGCCGATTGAGTTATTGAAGATTCATGATGTATTTCATGTGTCTATGCTACATCGTTATCGTTCAGATCCGTCATATGTGATTTCCTAGACAGAGGTTGAGATTCAGCCAGACATGACCTACGGTGAAGAACCGGTAAAGATTCTAGCTCGAGAGGTAAAGCAATTAAGGAACAAAAGTATTGAACTTGTAAAAGTATTATGGAATAGATAGGCACTGATTCAATTTTCAATTCTAGATCTTTAATGTTCAACACAAAAGCAAGATAAGCTTCATACCCTTTTCTCAAACATTTTTGAGCAGACATAACAGAAATTATGGCAAATGAACTATTTGACTCTTCTGAATTAACCCGAAGAATTTCACCATTTTCACATTTCAACTCAATGAATTTCTTTCCAAAATTCACTATCACATCATGTGTAGTCAACCAATCTATACCAAGAATCACATTAAATTCATCAAATAGAAATAGCATGAGATCAGCCGAGAAACAGTGACATCTAATCATCAAAGGGCAATTTCTACGTATTTTATCTACTAATACATGCTTGCCTAATGAATTCGATACTTTAATAACAAATTTTGTAGATTCTATAGGCATAATCATACTAGGCATCAATTTCATGCAAACATATGAATGGGTCAAACCCGGATCAATCAAAGCAATAACTCTAGTATCATAGAGAGAAAATGTACCCGTAATCACATTGGAAGAGGATGCCTCTTCGCGAGCACGGATAGCATAGGTCCTCGCAGGTGCTCTAACATCTGGCCTCACTGCTGAATCTCTAGATGCACCTCTATTACTTACCCCAGCTCTCGAATTTCTCAGTGGTCTACCTCTGATAGGAGCGTTGCTTGATCTTACACTCAGTATTGCTTCTCTTTTAATCATTTCGGGACACTCCCGAATAAAATGGTCTGGTGCACCACATCGAAAACAACCTGTCTCAGTTGCTCGACACTGACCTGGGAGACGTCGACCACATTGGGTACACTCTGGTCTATCAGGCTGAACACTGCCAACACTTGCAATCGAAGTGGTTTGAGCTTTCGGACTCATAAATCTTCTGCCTCTATTTCAGCTAGAATATCCTGCTGAAAAATTAGATCTAGTGGAAAACTCTCTAGGCCTCTTGGATGTAGACTGAAATGACTTGTTCATTAGTCTTTTCTTCGTGTCTTGTGTGACACCCCTAATTTGACCCTAGTCGAAAAGTGGTTTCGGGACCACAAAATCAAGTCATAAAAATAATTAGCCGTCATATTTTATGTTTATTATATGTGAATATGAATGTGTGAAAGTTTTAAGCTTCGATTTAGTCGATTGCATGTGAATTTAGTAATAGGACTTATGTGTGACACTTTTGAAATGCGATAGGTTAATCTATAAGGACCTATTAATGCATGTTGTATAAAAGAAGGGTTTGCATGTCAAATTAGCCAAAAATCTAGATGGTGGCCTACCTGCTATGGAAAAAAAACATATTATAGACATTTTATGCTAATATGTATGGGAAGAATAATAAAATATGAGGGGAGTGGGAGGAGAAACCAAAGTTGTCTCCCCTTACTCCCCATTGCCGTGACTAGAGAAAGGGAGGAAAACAAAATTCTTTCTTTGTTGTTCAACATGGCGGATAGAAGAAACAAAGGAGGGAAGAATTTTGGTCACTTGAGTCATTAAAAGGTTAGTATATTATGTCAAATTGTGAAATTTTAACTTGTTTTAGGTAAATAATCATGGTTCTTACTTAGCCCATGCTAAAATTTGTAATTTTGATGGATGATTGGAGCATTCGGCTATGGTATAAAGGAAGGATTTTGGTTGTTTCATCTAAGTATGGATGATAAATGTGTTATGGAAAGAAATCGGTCTTCCTAAGAATATGATTTGTGAATGTTTATATTAGTAATAGCCGAAATTAAAGAGGTTTGATGTCTTGAACAAATGTTGATTATATGATCTGAAAATGAGATATGTTAATGATGAAGTATAATCGGCCATGGAAGTAGCTCATTTTGGAAGTGTGATTTGTGGTATATTTTTTTTTTTGTGGTTGATTATAAAAATTTGGCTTAAGTGAGGTAATTGGTAAAAGATGTGTTTATGATGTAATACATATGTTTTCATAAGCTAAGTTATGCATATGTGATATCTTGCATATTGGTTGTTATGGTAAGGTTTGAGATATTAACGTATGAATATGTTTTGTATACTAATTGATGTTCATTTAGGTACGGTTATAAATGATGCGATTAGTTTTGATTTAAATTGTGAAATTGGTTGAATTATTAAAGAATAAATTTTATGACCGAATATATGGTTAAAAGGTTGGCCATGCATATGTATTTTGGAAATGGTAAAGGGTTGTATATATATATATTAACGATTAATAAATCATGTGGTTTGGCTTGACTTAGTAAATAGTGAAGAAATGCATATTTATACATAGTGTTTATGAAAGGTAGTTTTATAAATGTGATATGAGTATTTTGTTTGTAAATGAGTAGTAAATATGTTAAGAATGGTTCTAAAATGTATAAGGATGCCGTGTGATTGTGTTTGATTGGGAAGTTAATTGTTTGATTTAGCTCGAGAGCTTAGAGGATCAAAGTCGGATAGGGGAAAAGAGAAAGTAAACGAATAGCCGTGGATATCTAATCGTCGACCACTCCCGAGGTAAGTTTTAAGTGATTAAACGTTGAGTAAATTCAATCATAATAGAACATAATGAGTTGATTTAATAAGATATGATGTGGCCATGATATGTCATAAACTCAAATGGTAAGTTCATAAGTATTTGGACGTGGAAATTTAAGAGCAAATTGTAATAATTTGCTTTGGACAGCAGCAGTAACGTGATTTTAGAAAATCACTATAAATTGTTGGTGAGGAATTATAGGCCTAATAAAATATGTAATCAAAGCTTAGTTAGTCTAGTTTCTTATAAAAGAGACCGTGTAGGCAAAGAAATTGCCTATAAAGAGATATTTAAAGTTGTGTGGGACTGTGTCAAAATGACTCCGAAATCCCCTGTTCTGTTTTTAGAAAATCATTATAATTTGTAAAAAAATGGTTATAAGATAAAATTTATATGCTTAGACTCCTTAATGAGTCTAGTTTCAAATGAAATCAAATAGAACACATTTTGAATTCTGTACAATGAGAAATTTGATTCGTAGTGAAGAGTGGTCAGATTAGTCAAACAGTGAAACAGGGGAAACTTTAAGAAAAATCTGGTATTGATTGGCCATACCAAAAATTCTGAAAATTTGTTGGATAAGATATGTATGAGTCTATTTTCAGGGAAAATTAACGGCACTTCATTTGGAGTTTCGTAGCTCCATTTACGAATAATTTAATGACTGTTGCTCAGGAAAAAAAACAGCTTGTGCTGAATTTGGGATTTTGTTGTAAACCTTAATAAAACCATTTGAGTTGCTTATAAGCTATCGATTGAACATTGGTAATAAAAGTACCAAATTCGTATTAAAGCGAAGCTATAAGCCACAAATGACTAGTATACCTAGTCAATTTTGTTATGATGAAATTGATGTACAAGATATGTATATGTGATAAGGCCGAATGGCCAATGTGATGAATGTGAAAGTATATATATGTGATAGGGCCGAGCGGCCAATGTGATGAATGTGAAAGTGTATATATGTGATAAGGCCGAATGGCCAATGTGATGAATGTGAAAGTATATATATGTGATAGGGCCGAGCGGCCAATGTGATGAATGTGAAAGTGTATATATGTGATAAGGCCGAATGGCCAATGTGATGAATGTGAAAGTATATATATGTGATAGGGCCGAGCGGCCAATGTGATGAATGTGAAAGTGTATATATGTGATAAGGCCGAATGGCCAATGTGATGAATGTGAAAGTATATATATGTGATAGGGCCGAGCGGCCAACGTGATGAATGTGAAAGTGTATATATGTGATAAGGCCGAATGGCCAATGTGATGAATGTGAAAGTATATATATGTGATAGGGCCGAGCGGCCAATGTGATGAATGTGAAAGTGTATATATGTGATAAGGCCGAATGGCCAATGTGATGGATGTGAAAGTGTATAAATGTGATAAGTCCCGAAGGGCATTTGTGTCAGTACTATATCCGGGTTAAAACCCCGCAGGCTTTATGCGAGAATATTATCCTGATTAATGTCCGTAGGCTTCGTGTTCGTACTATATCCGAGCTTTAAAGACCCGACGGCTAAATGCTAGGATTCAAGTAAGACTTTGATATTGAGTATCTGCATTAAGTTACCATCAAATAAGTATTATGTATTTAAGATGTTCAGTATCGATTACTTACTCATCGGTGGAGTGATTTCGAGGTGAATTATCAAGATCAAAGAGGTAGGTAAATGTGATTAATATTATAACTCCAAATATGAGAATGATCTAATTGGTAATGGTATGTTTGTATAATAAAGTATGTGATGAAATATTCTTATGTATTAGTGCATATTCGCCCAAAAGCCTTATGATTTGAGTATGGGTTGGGTTGAGCTAGATGTGCCAAGACAAGGTCGGATTATGATTTGTAAGCTTACGATATGTGATAAGGAATATGTTTGGTTCTTTATGTGCCTATGGTAATTTAGTACTTGTCATGTTGAAATACTTAAAAATATGGATGTGATTATGAACAAGTGGAAAGGATTATTGAAGGTTGAAAATCGATGAAGAATGTGCTTTGGAAATATTTGACCATCTAGGTCATTATTATTCAAATTATATATGTGGCAGCCAAGTGTTGCGATTAATGATATTATAGATCGAGATGAAGCTCTAGATTAACTTCATCGAACAGTTGAAATGAATGACCAATGATAGTGATTGAGAACACTTTGTTTTGCTTAAAACTTACTAAGCATTAAATGCTTACTCCGTTCTTTGAATCTCTGTTTTATGGATTTTGGTTCGTCAGCTATCGGACTCAGGATTTTTGAAGTCGAAGTCGCCCACACTATCAAAGCCCTTTTGGTACACTTTTGGTTGAACTCTGAAAATGGCATGTATAGGACTACCCTTTTTTTGTTGTTGGTCATGGACCCTTTGGTTTTGTATAAATTTGGATAGCCATGCGAAAATGGCTTATATATACTTTGAGCTTAATATTATAATCGTCTTGTATGATGTTCATTAAGAGGTATGGAAATGTTTGGGAACGATCAGCCATTGGAATGGTTAATCATCATCATATGCTGTGCTATATATGAAAAAGGGCTAGTTGAATCATGGAAACTATGTAATAGGTAAAGTCTACCTTAAAAATAGATGCTGATAGCAGCAGTGACGTGAATGTGAAAAATCACTAAAAATAGTAGGAATGGAATTAAATAGTGAATAAATTATGTAATCGAACCTTGATGAATCTATTTTCATGGGAAGGTACCGAAACGATCATATGAACAGTATGTTAAGAGATATTTAAGTTTTCGTGAGACAGGGCCAGAACGGCTTCTGGATTCCCTGTTCCGACTTTGGAAATTCATTATAAATTAATCAGAGACATTTAGAAGTCATACCATATATGTATAGATTCCTTTTTGAGTCTAGTTTCTATAGAAATAAACGGTATCAGTATTTAAGCCCTGTACAGGGAGATATCCAAATCGTAATGCATGAAGGTCAGTGTAGTCGCACCCTGTAATAGGGGAGACTTCAACTAATAAACTGTACTAATTGGGCCGACTAAAAATTCTAGAAAAAAATATGTAGATGTACATATGTGTCTAGTTTCAGGAAAAATTTACGAAACTGGTTTTCGAGTTTTGAAACTCAAGATATGATTTTTAAGGCAACAGTGACACAGTAACCAGCTTGTCTGGAAATTTTTAAATGGACTGTGAAAATAAGTGAATTTAGTCTGTGAACCCCTCGTGTCCGACTCCGGTAACGGTCTCGGGTACGGGGTGTTACATCTTGGGTCTCAATTTCAACTTTGCCCTTTCTTTTTAACAGCTCATCTGCCTTACAGGCTCTCTCAACTAGGATAACAAACTCTTTTATTTCTAGGACACCAACCGATAATCGAATATCATCATTAAGCCCATCCTCAAATATTTTGCACATAATAGCCTCTGTAGACACACTCTCTCAAGTATAATTGCTGAGTCTAACAAACTCGCGCTCATATTCAGTCACTGTCATATTGCCCTGTTTCAACTCTAGAAACTCTTTTCTTTTCTAGTCAACAAACCTCTGACTGATGTACTTTTTACGGAATTCCTCCTGAAAGAAATCCCAAGTGACTTTCTCTTTCGGTACAACTGATACAAGTGTCTTCCACCAATGGTAGGTCAAATCTCTAAGAAGTGATACAACACATTTCATACATTCCTCAGGTGTGCAGAATAACTCATCAAAGACTCTGATAGTATTCTCGAGCCAAAATTCTGCCTTTTTTGCATCATCATCTTTTGTAGCTCGAAACTTTTTGGCTCCTTATTTTCTGATTTTATTAACCGGTGGCTTTTCTCTTATAACTGTACCTGTGATTGGGGAAGCAACATGGGTGGTTTGAGGATCATGAGGGGGTGGAGGTCTAACAGCCAGATTCGTACGAACGAACTCGGCAAACCATTCATTCATAGCTTGGAAGAAGGCTTCCCGAGTCCCTCCTCCCTGACTAACTGTAACAGGCCTTTCACTAGTATCTAGTGGTACCGTCCCTTCTGCGGGAGCTGGCGCGTTACTCTCTACACCATATGCACCAGCTTGTTTAGGATCCATAACTATAAAAGAAAACATTTTAAAATCGTCAGGAGTCGTCACACTATCAACATATAGGCATGTACTCTTACTCATACTAGATATTTCAAAAATCGACTAAACCTTTGCTCTAATACCAATGAATGTAATACCCCTTACCCGAGACTGTTGTTGGATTCGAGCACGAGACGTTACCGAACTTAGCTTACTAATTCGGGGCATAAAAATTTCCTTTTTAAATTACTTTAGTTTCATTCATTCAATATGTCCCTAAAAAGGGTCCTCGAGACCCTAAAACATGAAATTGAATCGGTTCAGGAACAAACCGGAATCAATAAAAAATTTTCGATCACTTAAACAAATCAAAACAATTTATTTCATCTTTTATAAATAAACTGTCCATCTGCATTATAGTCACTAAATAAATCATAACTCGAGTTATGAAACTCAAAATTCAAATTCATGAATTTTCCCTGAAACGAGACTCATATATCTTCTTACATATTTTTTTTTCAGAATTTTTGGTTTAGCTAATTAGTACAGTTTATTAATTAAAATTTTTCCTGTTTCAGTGTTCAGCTGCACTGACCTCTTTTCACTACGAATTAATCTTCTCCCTATACAGAATTCAAATAAACATTCCGTTTATTTCTATCAAAAGTAGACTCAATAAGGAATCTATACATATAAATTATAACTCCTAATTATTTTTTTTACAATTTTTAGTGAGTTTCTAAATTCAAAACAAGGGATTCAGAAATCAGTCTGACCCTGTCTAACCAAATTTAAATGTCTCATAAAATAAAACTCCTTTATTTACTCTGTTTCTTTCATATGAAAATAGACTCAATAATATTTAATTCTATATCTCATTCACTATCTAAATCCATTTCTACTATTTTTAGTGATTTTTCAAATTCACGTCATTATTGCTGTCCGATACTGTTTTAAAGCTAATTTCACCTTTTTCATGATTTCCATGGAATAACTAGCATTTAAGCATACATAACACCAAACATGTCCTTGATTAGCCATTCGAATAGCTAATCATTATCAAGCATTTAAATACCATTCATTAGCCTTATCATAAGATCATACACACAAAATGGCTACGATGCTATACATGCCATACTCAAAATGAAACGTCTAGCTATACCAAAATAATCCTTGTGATAGTGTGCCCGGACCTCTGACGTACTTTACGATCCCCAAGTTAGCTTGAAAAAACTATAAAAATAAGGAAAATAAAGGGGGTAAGCATTAAGCTTAGTAAGTTTGCATGCAAATAAATAACAACATTCATAAGAATTATCTTACTACTTGGCATGATACTACTTAATGCAACTTCATTGATTGCCGCAGACATATTTTAAACTTCTTCACTTACTCACTTAGTTAAATACTTACTTAATCAAATTTATTAATACATTTTACATACCTTTTTCCTTATCAAGCATACATGAACATTCTATACTTACCTTTGCTCTTCTAGCATGAACTTGTCTTACCTTTTTTAGTATAACTCGTCTTACCTTACCTTACCTTACCTTAACTTGATATTCTCTTTAAATTTTCCCGTTGAACCACTTGAAATACTAAGAATACACGGGTACCTTACCATTTCCATGACTTTTCATGGTCTTACGTGGTATCCTTTTGAAACTTACCATTGCCATGTCTCGACAAGGTCTTACATGGTATCCTTGCCTTATGAACTCACCAATGCCATGCCTTGGCATGGTATTACATGGGACCTTTGCCTTATAGAAACTTATCAACGCCATGTCTTGACATGGTCTTACATGATATCCTTGCCTTAGAAACCTTACCAATTGCCATGCCTTGGCATGGTCTTACATGGTATCCTTAAACCCTAATGTCATGACATTTGTATCCTACACATTCCTAAGGTTCAACCGGGACGTTCTTAAATTACTTCTCCGTCAACTCATGCTTGAGTCTTATTTGAATAATTTCATAAAATAAATATACACATGCTGGAAATTAACAACATTAACATAAAATAATAGAATATTGCATTTATTTACCGCAAACTTACCTCAAAACAAAATACGATCAACTATATCGATTTAGTCCACTATCTTTTTCTTTCCCCGGTCTAACTCCAGATTTCATTCTTCTTGATCTATAATAACAAATTTAGCTTATTTAACACTCACATTTATTAAAACAGACCTTGACTCAAACTTTGGAAAATTTTCACTTTTGCCCCTAAACTTTTACATATTTACATTTTTCCCCAAGGCTCGGAAATTAAACTTCATCCTATTTTCTTATGTTTTATGACATGCTGATCATTTTTCCCTTCTATGGAATCATCAAATTCTCACTCTAACATGTACTTATGAACATTAGGTATTTTTACCAATTATGTCGTTTTACTCGTTTTCACGTAAAATCGCTTAGCAAAAGTTGTTTAACACAATTTAAAGCTTCATATTCTACCATAAAAAATCAAAATAAACACACTTCACCTATGGGTATTTTTCCAAATATAAACCTTAGGTTAAATTATTGCTAGAATAAGCTTAATCAAATTTCCGGGACTCCAAAAACGTAAAGAACATTAAAAACGGGGCTAAAATGGACTTACAATCGAAAAAACCCTAGTTATGTCTTCCTCATGTGAAATTCGGCCCAGGGGTTGAAGATGGACAAAAATTGGCTTTTAATTTTGTTTTTAATTCATTTTAATAACTAAATGACCAAAATGCCCTTAACTAAAAACTATGGTGTTTTATCTTCCTTTAGGTATTTTTGTCCAAACAAGTATAATGGTCTAATTACTATCCAAGGAAGTCCACTTTAAAAACCCATTACTCACAAGTACTTAATACCTTTGTGAACTAGAACACACATTTTACAACTTTTGAAATTTAGTCCTAAATATCAAATTGGTCCCTCTATCGATAAAATTTCTAAACGAAATTTTCACACAATCATGAAATCATGTCATAGACCTTAAAATGACAATAAAATAAATTTTTATACCTCAAATTTTTGGTTTCGCAACCACTGTTCCGTTTAGCCCCTATTTCGGGATGTTACATTTCTCCCACCTTTAGGAATTTTCGTCCCCAAAAATCTTACCTGTGAAGAGATTTGGGTACTATTTTCACATAGCCCATGTAGCCACATCTACCTCATGTCTATTCCATAATACTTTTAAAAGTGTAATATTTTTTTCCCTTAATTGTTTTACCTCTCGAGCTAGAATCTTTACCGGTTCTTCACCTTAAGTCATGTCTGGCTGAATCTCAACCTCTGTCTGAGAAATCACATGTGACGGATCTAAACGATAACAACATAGTATAGACACATGAAATACATCATGAATCTTCTCTAACTCAATCGACAAAGTTAACCGATATGCTAATGGTCCGACTCTCTGAATCACTTCAAACGGTCCAATAAAACGTGGACTTAGTTTGTCTTTCTTGCCAAATCCTTTCTTCCACGGGGATACTTTCAAAAACACTTTGTCACTAACTTGATACTTAATATCTTTTCTCTTCAAATCTGCATATGACTTCTCTCTCTTTGAAGCTGCTTTCAAGCAATCTCTGATGACTTTTACTTTCTCTTCTGTTTCTTTAACTAGATCAACCCTGTAAATCTGATTTTCCTTCAGCTTTGTCCAATACAAAGGTGTGCGACATTTATGTCCATACAAAGCTTCATAACGTGCCATCTTCAAACTCGACTAATAACTATTATTGTAGGCAAACTCTACTAATGGTAAGTACTTTTCCCAACTGCCTTGAAATTCCAGTACACAGCATCTAAGCATATCTTTAAGTACCTGAATAACTCTCTCTGACTGACCATCAGTCTGGGGATGGAAAGCTGTACTAAAACTCAACTTTGTGTCCAAAGCTTCCTCTAACTTCTTCCAAAACCATGAAGTAAATCTCAGATCTCTGTCTAAAATGATCGATAATGGTACCCCGTGTAGTCTGAGTATCTCTGAAATATACAACTCGGCCAACTTGTCAAGTGAATAATCCATACGAACTAGGATAAAATGAGTCAACTTCATTAACTTATCAATCACAACCCATACTGCATTTTTATTTCTCGGTGTCAACGGTAATCCTGTCACAAAATCCATAGTAACTCGGTCCCATTTCCACTCAGGGACTAGCACAGGCTGCAATAAACCTGAAGGTACCTGATATTCAGCCTTTACTTGCTGACAGATCAAGCATCTAGAAACAAACTCTGAAATCTCCCTTTCCATTCCTACCCGCCAGTACATTTACTTTAAATAATTATACATCTTTGTACTACCTGGATGAATAGACAAAGAACTACTATGTGCTTCCTGTAAGATCTTTCGAATAAACTCATCATTATTCGGTACACATACCTTGTCTCTGAACATTAAACAACAGTCAGAACTGATCTGAAAATCTGACTCTATATCCGGCTCACACTGAGTTCTTTAGCTAACAACTCACTGTCATTTTTCTGAGCTTCACAAATTTCTTCAGAAACATCGGTTTAGCTCTCAACTCAGCTAAGATAAAACCATCATCTGATAATGCTAGACTAGTGTTCAAAGCGCCTAATGTAAACAAATATTTCCTACTCAAAGCATCAGCAACAACGTTTGCCTTACCTGGGTGATAATCGATCACTAGCTCATAATCTTTAATCAACTCTAGCCATCTTCTTTGCCTCAAGTTCAAATCTTTTTGAGTCATCAAATATTTCAAACTTTTGTGATCAGTATATATTTGACACTTCTCATCGTACAAATGATGTCTCCAGATCTTCAGCCCAAAAACAATGGCAGCTAGCTCTAAATCATGTGTCGAATAGTTCTTCTCATGTGGCTTTAGCTGTCTAGAGGCATAAGTAATTACCTTTCCTTCCTGTATAAGTACACAACCAAGTCCATTCAAGGACGCATCACTGTAGATCACAAACTCCTTACCTAGTTCTAGTTGTACTAAAACAGGAGCTTCAGTCAACAATGCCTTTAACTTGTCAAAACTCTATTGACACTTCTCAGTCCATTCAAACTTGACATCCTTTCGTAGCAATCTTGTCAGCGGGGTAGCTATCATGGAAAATCCCTCTACAAATCATCTATAATATCAGTTAAGACCAAGAAAACTTCTGACTTCTGATACATTTCTAGGAGGCTTCCAATTAACAATAGCTGAAATTTTGCTCGGATCAACCCTGATACCTTCACCTGAGACAATATGTCCAAGAAAACCAACTTCTCGTAACCAGAACTCGCTTTTGCTGAACTTGGCATACAACTGATTATCTCTCAAAATCTGTAAAATTGTTCTCAAATGCTCTGCATGCTCAGTCTCATCATGAGAATAAATCAAGATATGATCAATGAACACAACTACAAACTTATCCAAGTACGGTCTGAAAATTCGATTCATTAAGTCCATGAAAATGGCAGGAGCATTAGTTAAGCCAAATGGCATCACAAGGAACTTATAATGACTATACCTAGTCCGGAAAGCAGTCTTCGGGACATCTGACCCTTTAACTCGCAACTGATAATATCCGGATCTTAAATCTATCTTGGAGAACACAGTGGCTCCCTTCAATTGATCAAACAAATCATGAATTCTAGGCAATGGATACTTTTTCTTTACTGTTACCTTTTAAAGCTACCAATAATATATGCACAATCTCATCTTTCTGTCTTTCTTTTTCACAAATAGCACTGATGCATCCCATGGTGAACTACTATGTCTTGCAAAGCCTTTATCTGTTAATTCCTGCAACTGAGCTTTCAATTCTTTCAATTCCAACAGGGTCATTCTATAAGGAGTAATAGAAATGGGTGTGGTACCTAGAATCAACTCAATACCAAACTCAACTTCTCTAACAGAAGGCAAACATGGTAGTTCTTCCGGAAACACATCAAAAAACTCGCAAAACTTACCAATTGCTTTATTAAAATCAAGTCTATAATAACATGTTTCTATCAACTTGGCAAAATTGCCTAAACACATGCATTCAATCAAGCAAGTTAGTAACTTAATTATCATATACATCAAATAAACATAGATGAGCTTATCATGCTATATTCTTTCAAGACATTATTCATTTTGTCTCATAATTCTCATAATATGTCAAGTATTTTATCCGTTGAATCATTGAAATTCTGATGGATACTCAAATAGTACACTTAAGGTGTACAATTCAATAACCCGTCAATTCATATTCAAGAGTACCAATTAGGGCACATAATCAGTGAGCACACTCTCGAGCCACATATCACATAACAGGATTACTTGTCCAAGCTAAATCTTGTTTTCAACATATGCTCCTAAGAGCTTAATCAGGATTACCCGTCTGGGCTAAATTCTATCTTTATTATATGCTCAAGAGGGCTTATATCAGGATTACCAGTCCAGGCTAAATCCATTCTATAATGAGGTCAATAGGATTACTCGTCTAAGCTAAATCATGTCAGCAACAAATGCAGGACCTCATTCAATAGAGGAAATCACTTTTATCCATCGAAATTTAAAATTCAATCGGAACTTACCCCTTTACAAACAATTTCAAGCATGTATTCAATTCCTATATTATAACGTCCAAATTAATTTACATAAATATAAATCATATTCTATACAAGTGCAACATTCAATTCAACATATTTACATGTTCAATTAAGTTACACGAACTTACCTCGACACTTGTTCGCGGTTATAAATCTACTAATCTGAAACTTTCTCTTTTCCTCGTTCTAACTTTGAATTTGAGTTATCTGGATCTATATAAATGAATGAAATAATAAATTTATCACATTTCATATTCATTTGGACTCAATTTACATCCTAGACAAAATTACCATTTTGCCCCTAAACTTTCCATAAATTCTAATTTCGTCCCTAGGCTCAGAAAATAAAATTCATGCAATTTACTCCTTATTCCAAGCCTAACCAAAATTTCCATATATAATTTACAGCAAATGTATTCCATAAATTTTAGAATTTTTCTTCAATTTTCACAACTTTACAAATTAGTCCCTAAATCATGTTTTCATCAAAAATCACTTTGTAAAAGTTGTTTATCTATAAACAACCATTCAATTTCTACCATAACTTTTTAATTTTCAGGATATTCATCCATGACATAAATTTTATACTTTGATAAATTTTCAAATTAATCCCCCAAATAGATAGATTAAACTATCCCGATTTCAAAAATATCAAAATTACTAAAAACGGGACAAGAAAACTTACCTAATTAAGCCAAGAAAGACTGTTTTCTCTTTCCTAGGGTTTTCATGGAATATTTGGGGAAGAATATGAAATAAAATGATTTTAATTCTATTTTAATTATTTATCATCTTTAATTATTTCTATTTCCAATCTAGTCCTTGCCCTTTTTCTAAATTTCCATGAATGAATCATCAAAAATATCTACTAACTTTTGATTAATGGTCTAATTCCATATAAGGACCTTAATTTTTGAATTCCATAGCTATTTAATCATTTTAGCTACTAAAATTTAACTTTTGCATTTTATGCGATTTGGTCCTTCCCTTAATTAGGCACATAATTGGTAAAATTTTCTTATCAGAATTTTCACATGACATCTCTATCATAATATAAACCATTTAGTAAAATTAAAATAAATTTTATTTTCGGCTTGGATTTGTGGTCCTAAAACTACTATTTCGATTTCATTGAAAATGGGTTGTTACAACTCTCCCCCCTTAAGGATTTTCATCCTCAAAAATCTTACCAGTAAAGAGGTTTGGATATTACTTTCCCATAGTATCCTCTAGTTCCCAAGTTGCTTCTTCAATACCATGTCTCTGCCGAAGAATTTTTACTAATGCCACCCTTTTATTTCTTAACTCTTTTGTTTCTCGAGCTAATATTTTGATCGGTTTTTCACTGTATGTCATATTAGGCTGAATCTCTACCTCTATTGGAGAAATAACATGTAAAGGATCTGATCAATACCGTCGTAGCATAGACACATGAAAAATATTATGAATCCGATCAAGTTCTGGTAGTAAAGCTAACCGATATGCAACTAGTTCAATTCTTTCTATAATTTCATATGGTCCAATAAACCGTGGACTCAATTTTCCTTTACGACCAAACCGGAGAATTTTCTTCCAAGGTGATACTTTCAGGAATACCTTGTCACTGACATGAAATTCTATTTCTTTTCGTTTAAGATCAGCATGGGATTTCTTACGATCAGAGGCTGCTTTCAAACTACCCTGAATTATTTTCACCTTTTCTTCGGTTTCACAGACTAAATCAACTCTGAGTAACTTTTTCTCACTGAGTTCTGTCCAATACAATGGAGTTCTACATTTGCGACCATACAGAGCTTCATACAGAGCCATTTTGATACTGGACTGATAACTGTTATTATAAGTAAATTCAACCTAAGGCAAATACTTTTCCCAGTTACCTTCAAATTCAAGTACATAACATCGAAGCATATCTTCCAAGATTTGTATTACACGTTCAGATTGACCATCTATCTGAGGATGAAATGTAGTACTAAAATGTAACTGCATACCTAGAGCTTTTTATAATTTGCTCTAGAATCGAGATGTAAATCGAGGATCTCTATCTGAAATAATGGAGATAGGTACTCCATGCAATCTAACAATCTCAGAGACATATAATTCAGCCAATTTATGTAAAGAAAAATGTAACAGTCTGATTTTCAGTGGTGTCAGAAACAGTGGTTTCAGGGCCACCAAATCCGGCAAGTAAGTTCGTAAATATTATTATTTGATATTTATGGGTCATATGATTTTAGAAAGATTTTTTAATTAGCAATTTGTGTTTTATAAAGATTTATTCGGTTAAATGGTTTTAGAAAATGAGGTGCCGAGACATCGATTCTATAACTCAAGTCGTAAATATTTTTATAAATATTTATGGAGTGCCTTTAGGGTGGTATTAAAGTTTCATTAAAAAATTTTAACGTTTCGATTGTTAATTGATTAAAAAGGACCAAATTGAAAAAAAGTGCATTCCCGAGACTCCATTTCGGTAAATCAGATTCGTAAATATTTTTAATAAATATTTACGAAGTTAGTTGTGTAGTTAATTAGGTTTTGGTTAAGTGAATTTTGCTTGAATTAAAAATAATTAGGTAAAAGGATTAAATTGCAATAGAGGTGAAAGTTTAATTATAGATTAAAGAAAAGCTAAAGGGACTAAAAGGCAATTATTTCATTCTTTATAGTTAAGGCGGCATACATATAATAAATATCAAAGATTTTGTGATTAAAATATATATATGTTTACTTAATAAATAAGAATATTATTATATATTATATTATATTATATTATATAAATAGGTAAAGAAACATAAGAAACAAAATGAAATTGAAACGAAACAGAGAAGAAACAGAGGAGAAAGAAAAAAAGAAAAAGGAAAAGGAAAAATTTGGGGTTTTAAGGTTCAAAGTTAATTTGGTAAGTCAATTTAATCCATTTTCTTGTAATTTTTTAGTTTTTAGAAACCTAGAACAATATACTATTGGATTTATGTTAAAAATTTGAAAGTTTGTGGATTTTTGGATATAGTTTATGTTGAATTAATTGATGAATTGGGGGTCAAATTGATAGAATTTCAAGCTAGAATTGGGTAAAGGATTTAATTGTAAAGTAAATTATAAGTTTTGAGTAATAGGGACTAAATTGAGAAAACTTTGAAATTAGGGATTTATGGTGAAATTAGAGAGTTAAATTAGTTTAAAGTGGGAATGGAATGAAAATATGGAATTAGTTTTGAGAATAAAAGTTAGTCTCGGTTCAGGGACTAAATTGGAATTTAGGTAAATATTGAGCAAAAATTGAAATATTTAATGTGAGATTGAATTGTGTTGTATTGATGATTTTTAATTGTTTTAATTCTATAGCTAGCGTCGTACCAGAATTCTTGACTAAAAAGGGGAAAAATATAGTCGACGAGGAATAGCTCAGAATTCCTAGTTTGTATTTCTATAATCCGAATCTAATTATTAATTGTTGCATTTTGATTAAATGTTAAGTGATTGAGTTGAGAATTATTGTGTTTTACAATTGAAATGGATTGTTTTAGTATGTGATGAAATTATATTGGTTGAATTAATTTGGAATATATATTATGAATATATATGTGTAAATGTGAAATTGTGCAAATATGATAATTGGATTAATTTTTTTTATATGTATGAAATTCAGTTTTAATGCCCAAGTAGACAGAATTTAGAACTATTGGGATATTAGTGGCATTCCATTAAGGAACTCTAGCGCGCTCTCTAATAATTAGCACGTTAGTGCTTTCCGATTACTAGCACATTAGTGCTCTCTGTATAGCACTTCAGTGCTCTCTGTATAGCACTTCAGTGCTCTCTGTTCATTAGTGCATTGTAACATCCCGAAATAGGGCCTAGTCGGAATAGTGGTTTCGGGACCACAAATCCAACATCAAAGTATTTATTTTATGATTATTACGAGGCCTAGAATATGAGTATATGTATGTGTTAAAATTTCATGAAGAAATTCTGAGCATAAGATGTCCAATTGGAAATCAGGGACTAAATTGAATAAATTGCAAAACTTGGTTTCTAGAAGCAATTAGTATGAAATTGCTATAGATTATGAATTAGAAGGTCTTGGAGAGCAATTTTCCCAAATTCTAAATTTTTGGACAAAAATGAGCTTGCATGGATGAAATTTTAAAAAAAGGGCATAAGGGCATTTTGGTCATTTGTAATTTTAATAAACTAAAATGGGAAAAATCAAGCCAAAATCAGCCATTTTCTGCTAGATGGCTGCCGAAATTGAAGAGACACCATAGCTAGGGTTTTCAACATTTTCAAGCTTAATGGGAAGTGCTCCCAAGCCCCGTTTTTAACGTTCTTTATATTTTTGAAATCCCGGTAGCTTAATCTCTCCATTTCTACCTAAATTTCATGCTAGGGTTCATGTTTAAAAATTTATCCATGCATGAGTTGCTTGTATTTTGATAGATTATGGAAGAATATGAAAGATTAATGTGTGTTAAACATCTTTTTCTAGTTGACTTTCACAAGAAACCCTTATAGGGACCATTTTGCAAAAGATGTAAATATGTGGTAGAAATGAGAGATTAATGGATAATGTGGACTACCATAAGAAGGAAAAGTGTTTGGCTAGGCTTGGGTAAGATAGAAAGTGTATGTGCTTCATTATCTGAGCCTAGGGACTAAATCGTAAAAATGTGAAAGGTTAGGGCCAAAACGATCATTTGGATCGGGGGTAGGTATTAAACTTGAAATGTACAATGTGGGGTATTAATGAGTTAATTTTGATGTTATGGACCCCGAGGAACAAATTTCGGAGGTCAATCGTGGTAAACGCAAGGTTTCGGAGTAACCAAAACATAATACCGAAAAGAATACCAGGTAAGTTCGGATAACATAAAGTGAACCCCTAATATGTATAATTGCATGATTTATGAATGCATGATGTTTGCATTTATTGATGACATGAAAATGTATGAAATGCATCATTGATAATGAATTGTTGATAATCGTTTCGGTTGAGGTTAAAAAGGGAATTCGATGGATAAACCATGTTTTACATGTGGAATGAGATCCTGCATGTGTTGCAGTAAGGATTTATCTCGGGCGAGTAATCTGTGATCTCAAGTATGAAAAGGAATCTAGCCCGGACTGGTGTTCCTTGAACGATCAAACCTCCCGAAGAATATGTGAGCACTATGGATTTAGCCCGGACGGGTAATCCAATTAGGGTCTGAACTTAACCTGGACTGGTAATTCAGATCCGAGCTCATTAAGGGTGTTTGTCACTATAAGGGATTTAGCCTGGACTGGTAATCCTGACATCACCTTATGAGTTTATGATATGGGGGATTTAGCCTGGACTGGTAATCCTGCCATGAGATGTGAGGTTCGCAGGAGTACATATATGGAATGATCATTCGTATGAATTGACGAATAATGGGTATTCCATCGAGATTTCCTAAAACCTCAACAAGATTAACATTGGATATATATATATATATATATATATATATGTGAATGAAATATTAAATGATGAGCTCATCTAGTTAAATTACATTATATATGAAAATGTGACTAATTCATTGATTGAGTGCATGTGATAGGAAATCATTTCATAATGGATGATTTCATGAATTGAGCCTAGATGTATGCTAATTACTCGATAAGTTTACTTTCCAATTATTCGAGCTTACTAAGGATGTAAATGCTTACCCCTCTCTTTCCCTGTTTTACAGAGCTCGATGACTTATAAGGATTGGAAGACAGTTGGAGAAGCAACATACTATCAACTAACCAAGCTTTGGTATAAGAACACTTCTACTTTGTTAATGGCATGTATAGGATTTTTGAGTATTTTGTTATATGTGTCATTTGATTTTCCAAATGAAGGCATGTAGAAATATATTTATCTCTTTGTATATAGCCATGAAAGTTGGCTTAATTTAAGTAGGCTATGACCTACGATTTTTATGCATGGTTTTATTTACAAGCGATGGGTTGCTATCAATTAGCAGTGAGTCTCTTGAACGAGCCAATTTCGGATGGATTAATGCAGCATGGGAACCCATAAACACTAAATGGGAAATAACCTATCATGTATGAAACCAATGATATGAGGTTTCTATACAATGAGTTTTATTAAGATTATTTACAAGTGTAAAATTGTGTTTTCTCTTAAACTTGGAAATTTCTAAGCATAAGAGGTAGAAAGGAGTAACTAAAGGCTTGGAAAATAGCCTATTAAGGTCCACATGGTTAGACACACGAGCGTGTGTCTAGGCCATGTGAGACACACGGTCTATCCCCATGGGCGTGTGGTATGACCGTGTGTCCCCTGCACCTAAAACTTTAAGCTAAATTAGCACACAGGTAGGACACACAGGCGTGTGTCTTGGCCGTGTTAATTTAACAGAATGCTCAAGTTTTGGACACAGGATGAGCCCACGGGCGTGTGTCCCTTTATGTTAAGGAAAATTTTTTTAGTAGCCCAAGGTAAATCGAACGTGCCTGTATTTGTCACGCATTGCTCTCCGATATGTTATAAGTCTCGAAGGCCTATACAAGGGACGAGTTGTTCATGATTGAAGGGTTTTAAATTCAAATGAAATTTTGTAATCCAAATTAGTATACTGAAAGTGTAAAGTTCCGGTAATGCCTCGAACCCTGTCCCGGTGTTGGATTCGGGCTAGAGGTGTTACATTTATTGGTATCAGAGCTACGGTTTAGTCGGTTCTAAGACTACCGTAGAGGATTGTTAAATTTCGCTATACATGCCATTGTTTGAGTGTTGATAGTGTGACGTCTCCTAATTGCTTAAATTGTTTTAAATATAGTAAATGTCTTCCAATCAAGCACAAGATGAGTCCAAGGGAGCCGAGAGCCATGCTCCAGCTTCCGTACAACGAGCTGTATCTAGTAGTAGTAGAAGGCTGATGTCAGAAGGCCAAGAAGAGGCCCGAGCTGCCTTCTTTGATATGATAGATGAATGGTTTAGGGATTATCTAAGAAATCGCCCCAATATACCAAAACCACCCCCGCCCCCTAACCAACCTGATGAGGATGTGCCACTAGTTATGGCACCGGTGAGAATCGGTAAAGCTCCTGTAGATAAACTTAGAAAGTATGGGGCTAAGGAATTCAGAGCGAAAGTTAATGATGACGCTGAAAGAGCTGAGTTCTAGCTCGAAAACACTACGCGGGTGCTAGATGATTTGTCATGCACACCCGAAGAGTGTTTGAAGTGTGCTGTGTCCCTTTTGAAGGACACTGCATACAATTGGTGGAAGACCGTATCCTCGGTAGTGCCAAAGGAAAATATTACTTGGGATTTCTTCCAAGCAGAGTTTAGGAAGAAATACATTAGCTAACAGTTTTTGGACTCGAAGCGAAAGGAGTTCTTGGAACTCAAACAAGGGAACAAGACTGTAGCGAAATACGAGAGAGAGTTTATACGACTAAGTCAGTATGCAACTGAATGGGTCCAAACGGAGTCAGAAATGTGTAAACACTTCGAGGAAGGTTTGAATGGGATATCAAATTGTTGATTGGGATCTTGGAAATACAGGAGTTCGCCGCATTGGCCGATCGAGCCAAGAAGGCCAAAAACTTAATAATAAAAGAAAACAAGCTAAGAGAGAGGCTCGAGTTGCGAGCAAGAGGTCTAGTGGTAAGACACTCTCGTTCTCCACGAAGAAAGCCAAGAGCCTGCATGAATGCTCCACTTCGTCAGTGGGATATTCGGGTAGATCAAGAAGCTCTAAGCGATGAGGTCAAAAGTCCTCCTCCCCGATGGTAACTAGTGTGGGGAGTGTAGACGATCAAAAACCAAAGTGTAAGAGTTGCAAAAAATTTCATTTCGAAGAATGTCGAATGAAAAGTGGCGCATGTTTCAGATGTAGTTCTCTTGATCATTTTCTTAGAGACTGCCCAGAACGAGCTGAAAAAGATGAGAAACTAGCTCAGAAGACGAATACTTCCATTTCACGAGGTAGACCTCCGAGATATCCTGGGAGTGCTAGTGGCAGTCGAGTCAAGAAGAAAGGCGCTGCAAAACCAGAGGTTCGAGCCCTGACAAGAACGTATACGATACGTGCTCGAGAGGAAGCCTCTGCTCCTGATGTTATTACGGGTACTTTCTCTCTTTTTCATACCAGTGTAGTTGCTTTAATTGACCCGGGGTCGACGCATTCATATATCTGCATGAGATTGGTGTCTAGTATGAACATATCTATTGAACCTACAGAATTCATCATTAGAGTATCGAACCCACTAGGCAAATCAGTCCTAGTTGATAAAGTCTGTAAGAATTGTCCTTTGATGATTCAAGGTCATTGTTTTCCGGCTAACCTTATGTTGTTACCATTTGATGAATTTGATGTAATACTTGGTATGGATTGGTTAGCCCTTCATGATGTAATTGTGAATTGTGGTAGTAAGTATATTAAGTTGAAATGTTCGGATGGTAAGACTCTACGAATCGAATCAAGAGAATTGGGTTCGCCACCGACTGTAATTACTGCAAGGGTTGCCCAGAGATATATGAGGAAAGGATACGAAGCTTACCTTGCATTTTTTATGAACACTAAGGAAGTTAAATTGAAGATTGAGTCTGTGCCGAGTATATGAGTACCTAGATGTATTTCCGGAGGAATTACCCAGATTACCTCCTAAAAAGGAGATAGAGTTTGGTATTGAGTTGGTGCCAGGGACGACTCACATTTCTATTGCTCCGTACAGAATGGCACCTACTGAGTTGAAAGAGTTAAAAGTACAGTTGCAAGAGTTGATGGATAAAGGATTTGCAAGGCCAAGTTTTTCACCTTGGGGTGCCCCTGTGTTGTTCGTAAAGAAGAAAGATGGTTCGATGAGGTTATGTATCGATTATCGGCAACTGAATAAGGTGACTATCAAGAATAAATATCCTTTGCCAAGGATCGATGATTTGTTTGACCAGTTGAGAGGAGTCACCGTATTCTCTAAGATAGACTTGAGGTCTGGCTATAATCAGCTGCGAGTTAAAGACTCGAATGTACCAAAGACAGCTTTCAGAACGAGGTATAGCCATTATGAATTTCTTGTCATGCCGTTTGTCTGACGAATGCACCAGATGTGTTTATGGATCTAATGAATAGGATCTTTCATCCATATTTAGATAAGTTTGTCGTTGTGTTTATTGACGATATTTTGATCTACTTTAAAGATGAGACAGAGCATGTGAAGCACCTGGGAATTGTGTTGCAGACCTTGTGGGAAAAGCAACTGTATGCTAAGTTTAGCAAGAGTGAGTTTTGGCTCTAAGAAGTTGAGTTTTTGGCTCATATAGTTTCAGGTGAAGGCATCCAAGTTGATCCAAGTAAGATTTCTGCAATTGTTGAATGGAAATCGCCTAAGAATGTAACCGAGGTTAGAAGCTTTTTGGGCTTAGCCAGTTACTATCGAAGGTTTGTAAAAGGATTTTTTATGATAGCGACTCCGATGACAAGGTTGCTACAGAAAGATGTTAAGTTTGAATGGACGGAGAAGTGTCAACAAAGTTTTGAGAAGTTAAAGACATTGCTGGCCGAAGCTCCTATTTTAGTGTTACCTGAACCGGGAAAAGAATTTGTAGTCTACAGTGATGCATCCTTAAATGGACTGGGGTGTGTGCTTATGCAAGATGGCAAAGTGATAGCATATGCTTCACGGCAATTGAAGCCCCATGAGAAGAACTATCCAACCCACGACCTAGGGCTTGCCGCTATTATTTTTGCCTTGAAAATTTGGAGGCATTATTTGTATGGTGAGACTTGCCGTATATTCACGGACCACAAAAGTTTGAAGTACTTGATGACTCAGAAAGAACTAAATTTCAGACAACGAAGATGGTCAGAATTAATTAAGGATTATGATATAGTTATCGACTATCACTTGAGAAAGCCGAATGTGGTCGCCGATGCATTGAGTAGAAACCCATGTATGCTTTGAGAGCTATGGATACTCGTTTGACTTTGCTTGATGATGGTTCAATTCTGGCCGAGTTGGAGGCTAGGCCCACATTTCTGTAGGAAATTCTTGATGCTCAGCTTAATGATGATGATTTGCAAGCAAAAAGAGCTCAATGTAAGTCTGGGGTTGAGTCAGATTTTCGAGTTAGACCTGATAGATGTTTGATGTTTAAAGATAGGGTTTGTGTACCCAAAGACAATGAACTTATTCAGAAGATCTTGCAAGAAGTACATAACAGTCATTTTTCTGTTCACCCAGGAAGTACTAAGGTGTACAATGATTTAAAGAAGATGTACCAGTGGAGCGGTATGAAAAGAGATGTATCTGAATTTGTATCGAAATGCGTGGTGTGTCAGTAAGTTAAAGTTGAACATCAAGTGCCTTCAGGTTTGTTACAACCTGTAATGGTCCCTGAATGGAAGTGGGACAGAATTACCATGGACTTCATGACAAGACTACCTAAGACTCCGAAAAAGAAAGATGCCATTTGGGTTATAATGGATAAATTGACAAAGTTGACTCATTTTATTCCGGTAAGGACGGATTATTCTCTTGATAGATTGACTGATTTGTACATTTCTGAGATAGTAAGATTCCACGGAGTACCACTATCGATTATTTCTGAGAGAAACCTGAGGTTCACTTTGAGATCCTGGAAGAAGTTACAAGAAGCCTTAGGTACAAAGTTGAGCTTTAGTACAGCTTTTCACCCTCAGATTGATGGCCAATCTGAGCAGATGATTCAGATTCTCGAGGACATGTTGCGTTGTTGCATCCTTGAATTTCAGGGTACTTGGGAAAAATACCTGCCATTGGTAGAATTTGCCTACAATAACAGTTGGAAACGTCGGACTCCATTGTACTGGTCAGAACTCAAGGAACATCAGATTCATGGAGTTGATCTGATCGAAGAAATCGAAGAAAAATTTAAAGTGATACGGGATTATTTGAAAGCAGCATTAGATAGGCAAATGTCTTATGCTGACCTGAAAAGAAAGGAAATTGAGTTTCAAGTTGGGGATAGAGTATTCTTGAAAGTACCTCCATGGAAAAAGGTATTAAGATTTGGTCGAAAAGGTCAGCTAAGTACACTATTTATCGGACCGTACGAGATTACCGAAAGAATTGGACCGTTAGCCAAATCGTTTGGTGTTAGCACCCGAACTGGAAAAGATTCATGACGTGTTCCATATATCCATGTTAAGGAGATACCGATCAGATCCCTCTCATGCAATTTCACCGACTAAGATTGAAATTCGACCGGACATGACCTATGGAGAGGAACCGGTTAAGATATTGGCTCGCGAAGTTAAAAGGTTGAGAAATAAAGATGTGGCTCTTGTAAAAGTTTTATGGCAACGACATGGTGTAGAAGAGGCTACATGGGAGCCAGAAGAAACTGTGAAGAGTCAATATCCGAATCTATTTCCTGGTAAAACTTTCGAGGACGAAAGTCCCTAAGGGTAGGAGAAATGTAACATCCTGAAATAGGGCCTAGTCGGAATAGTGGTTTCGGGACCACAAATCCGACATCAAAATATTTATTTTATGATTATTATGAGGCCTATAATATGAGTATATGCATGTGTTAAAATTTCATGAAGAAATTCTGAGCATAAGATGTCCAATTAGAAATCAGGGACTAAATTGAATAAATTGCAAAACTTGGTTTCTAGAAGCAATTAGTATGAAATTGCTATAGATTATGAATTAGAAGGTCTTGGAGAGCAATTTGCACAAATTCTAAATTTTTGGACAAAAATAGACTACCATGGATAAAATTTTAAAGAAAGGGCATAAGCGCATTTTGGTCATTTGTCATTTTAATAAACTAAAATGGGAAAAATCAAGCCAAAATCAGCCATTTTCTTCTCCATGGCTACTAAAAATTGAAGAGACACCATAGCTACGGTTTTCAACATTTTCAAGCTTAATAGTAAGTGCTCTCAAGCCCCGTTTTTAACGTTCTTTGTATTTTTGAAATCCCAGTAGCTTGATCTCTCAATTTCTACCCAAATTTCATGCTAGGGTTCATGTTTAAAAATTTACCCATGCATGAGTTACTTGTATTTTGATAGATTATGGAAGAATATAAAAGATTAATGTGTGTTAAACATATTTTTCTAGTTGACTTTCGTAAGAAACCCTTATAGGGACCATTTTGCAAAAGATGTAAATATGTGGTAGAAATGAGAGATTAATGGATAGTGTGGGCTACCATAAGAAGGAAAAGTGTTTGGCTAGGCTTGGGTAGGATAGAAAGTGTATGTGCTTCATTATCCGAGCCTAGGGACTAAATCGTAAAAATGTGAAAGGTTAGGGCCAAAACGGTCATTTGGACCGGGGGTAGGTATTAAACTTGAAATGTGCAATGTGGGGTATTAATGAGTTAATTTTGATGTTATAGACCCTGAGGAACAAATTCTGGAGGTCAATCGTGGTAAACGCAAGGTTTCGGAGTAACCGAAACATAATCCCGAAAAGAATACTAGGTAAGTTCGGATAACTTAAAGTAAACCCCTAATATGTATAATTGCATGATTTATGAATGCATGATTTTTGCATTTATTGATGACATGAAAATGTATGAAATGCATCATTGATAATGAATTGTTGATAACCGTCTCGGTTGAGGTTAAAAAGGGAATTCGATAGATAAACCATGTTTTACATGTGGAATGAGATCCTGCATGTGTTGCAGTAAGGATTTAGCCCGGACAGGTAATCCGTGATCTCAAGTATGAAGAGGAATCTAGCCTGGACGGGTGTTCCTTGAATGATCAAGCCTCCCGAAGAATATGTGAGCACTATGGATTTAGCCCGGACGGGTAATCCAAATAGGGTCTGAACTTAACCTGGACTGGTAATTCAGATCTGAGCTCATTAACGGTGTTTGTCACTATAAGGGATTTAGCCTAGACTGGTAATCCTGCCATGAGATGTGAGGTTCGCGGGAGTGCATATATGGAATGATCATTCGTATGAATTGACGAATAATGGGTATTCCATCGAGATTTCCTAGAAACTCAACAAGATTAACATTGGATATATATATATATATATATATATATATGTGAATGAAATATTAAATGATGAGCTCATCTAGTTAAATTACAAGATATATGAAAATGTGACTAATTCATTGATTAAGTGCATGTGATAGGAAATTATTTCATAATGGATGATTTCATGAATTAAGCCTAGATTTATGCTAATTACTCGGTAAATTTACTTTCCGGTTATTCGAGCTTACTAAACATGTAAATGCTTACCCCTCTCTTTCCCTGTTTTACAGAGCTTGATGACTTATAAAAATTGGAAGACAGTTGGAGAAGCAACACTCTATCAACTAGCCAAGCTTTGGTATAAGGACACTTCTACTTTGTTAATGGCATGTATAGGATTTTTGAGTATTTTGTTATATGTGTCATTTGATTTTCCAAATAAAGGCATGTAGAAATATATTTATCTCTTTGTATATAGCCATGAAAGTTGGCTTAATTTAAGTAGGCTATGACCTATGATTTTTATGCATAGTTTTATTTACAAACGATGGGTTGCTATCAATTGGCAATGAGTCTCTTGAAAGAGCCAATTTCGAATGGATTAATGCAGCATGGGAACCCATAAACACTAAATGGGAAATAACCTATCATATATGAAACCAATGATATGAGGTTTCCATACAATGAGTTTTATTAAGATTATTTACAAGTGTAAAATTGTGTTTTCTCTCAAACTTTAAAATTTCTAAGCATAAGGGGTAGAAAGGGGTGACTAAAGGCTTGGAAAATAGTCTATTAAGGTCCACATGGTTAGACACACGAGCGTGTGTCTAGGCCGTGTGAGACACACGGTCTATCCCCATGAGCGTGTGGTATGACCGTGTGTCCCCTGCATCTAAAACTTTAAGTTAAATTAGCACATGGTTAGGGCACACAGGCGTGTGTCTTGGCCGTGTTAATTTAACAGAATGCTCAAGTTTTGGACACGGGATGAGCCCACGGGCGTGTGGGTACACACAGCCCACCTACACGGGCGTGTGTCCCTTTATGTTAAGGAAAATTTTCTGAGTAGCCCAAGGTAAATCGAACGTGCCCGTATTTGTCCCGCATTGCTCTCCGATATGTTATAGGTCTCGAAGGCCTATACAAGGGACGAGATGTTTATGATTAAAGGGTTTTAAATTCAAATGAATTTTTGTGATCCAAATTAGTATACTGAAAGTGTAAAGTTTCGGTAATGCCTCGAGCCCTGTCCCGGTGTTGGATACGGGATAGGGGTGTTAAATGCATAATAATGCACCTCTGTATTTGTTCCGTATATCCGGTGTGTTCTATAAAGTCTACTTTGGGCAAGAATATGAGATAGTGAACTGAAAATAGAATGTGAAATATGTTGTAAATACATTGAATACATGAGTTATATATTCATGAATTAAATGTGGAATAGATAGTACCATTATTTAAATGATGAGTTATATATTCATGAATTAAATGTGGAATAGATAGTACCATTATTTAAATGATACGTGAATAAATTATGGAAAACTATTATATATAGCAAGCGATGAAAATTGAGTATTGTATGGTTTTAAATGTTCAATTGTGCTTAACATTTTATTATACATATTTTATTGTTAATTTTAAATATTCGGATTATAAAAATACCACTGAGTTTTTACTCAGCTATATTTTATTGTGCTTAAGTTTAATCACTGATTCAACATCCAACAACGATCATAAACTCAAATATGGAGATGTTTATTTCTTTGTATCAGCATGTACCTAGAGTGTCTAAATAATAGTTATTTTGTGGTTTGATTGTAAATGAAGTTATAAGATTAATTTTGGAAAGTTTATAATCTGGATTAAAATGATGCTTTGATGTCTTGTTCCGATGATATAAAATGTTTGAGATTTGTCTGTTTGATTTGTAAGCTCCGATAATGCTCCGTAAACAGGTTCCGGTAAGGGATACGGGTTGAAGGTGTTACAAAAAATCCATACGTACCGAAATAAAGTGTGCAAACTTTGTCAACCAATCAACAATTACCCAAATAGTATCTTTTTTCTTTGGAGATAGGGGTAACCCCGATACAAAACCCATAGTAATTCTTTCTCATTTCCATTCCGGTATCGTAACTGGCTGTAATAACCTCGAAGGCAATTGATGTTTAGCTATTACTTGCTGATTTATCAAACATTTAGATACAAATTCAGAAATATCTCGTTTCATTCCCGACCACCAGTACATATTTTTCATATCATTATACATTTTATTACTACCAGGATGAATAAACATGTTACCATTATGAGCTTCATTCAAAATATTCTGCACAAATTCTAAATTCTTCGGTACACATATTCTACCTCTGAATAACAAACAACCATCAATCCCGATCTGAAATTTTGAATCATAAGTCGATGCACATTGTATTTGTTTCGCTTGTAATTTACTACCATCTTTCTGAGCTTCAGAAATCTACTGCAAAAATGTCTGTCTAGCTTTTAATTCAGCTATGACTGAACCATAATTAGACAACGATAATTGGGTATCCAATGCTCGTAAAGCAAACAAAGATTTTCTACTCAGAGCATTTGCAACTACATTGGCTTTTCCTGGATGGTAGTTAATAATCAGATCATAATCTTTCAATAATTCAAGCCACCTGCGTTGTCTCAAATTCAAATCTTTCTGTGACATCAAATACTTCAAACTTTTATGATCAGTGAATATGTGACATTTTTCACCAAACTGATAATGTCCCCATATTTTCAATGCAAACACAATTGTTGTCAATTCAAGATCATGTATTGTAACAGTCCGATTTTGAAGCTAGTCGGAATAGTGGTCTCGGGACCACAAATTCAAAGTTAGAGAAATTATTTTATTATTCATATAGAATCATAGCATGTTCATATTATTGCATGAAAAAATTGGTGAGCTAATTTTAACGTTTGCGAGCCCAATTACGAAAAAGGACTAAATCGCATAAAGTGAAAAAGTCCTAATTTGAAATCTAAAGGTGTTATTTTATTAGAGAATCAAAATTGGGGGATTTTAAAGGGCAAGTAGACCCTTTTAAAGGAGCATAGCCGGCCATAGAGTCAAAGAGGAGACAAAATTTTTAAATTTGGTGGGTTAGGTGGCTTATTTTGACAAAAATAGAAATAGATAAAAGAAGGATGATATCATCCCTTTTCATCTACTTCATCCACCGAAATTTTTAGCAAAGAATGGGGTTTTAAGAGCTTAAAATTTCAACAACTTTAAGCCTTCACAAGTAAGCGATCCTAATGGCTTTTCTTAAATATTTTTGTACTTTTGAGACTCTTGAAGCATGAGCTTTCAAATGAGGGTACTATTTTGCAAAATGATTAAGAGTCTAGGGTTTTTCCATGAAAGTATTTGTGATGTTTTCTGAGTTTTTACGGAAGAAAATGAGTCTTGGGTGTCTTATAAACAACTTTTGTGAAAGGTGTTAGCATGAAAACACCTAAAAAGACTAATGTGCATAAGTTGTAAAATAGATAATAAATGTGTAAAATAGTGAGAATTTGGAGTTCCTATAAATTCAAACAGGTTCGGCTAGTCTTGATAAATAAAGAAATTTGATAAAAATTAATTTTTGAGCCTAAGGGTAAAATGGTCATTTTGTCAAGGTCTAGGGGCAAAATGGTCATTTTACCAAAGAAGTGAATTTTCGATTTCTTAATTTTATTTAGTGACTAAATAAGTGTATTTTTCTATTATAGATCAAGAAATACTGAATCTGAACCAAGACCGAGGGAAAGCCAAGTAAATCGACTAAATCGACTAGTCGCCACATTTTGTAATCCGAGGTAAGTTGTATGTAATAATACAACTACATTGATGATATCTATGTTTGAATTGTATCGAAATTATTATAGCATAAATTGCTTAACTTGTGGAAATGAGAAATTGTGATGAGAATAGAGATAGTAAATTTCCCGTTGGAACCCTGAGGAAATAAATCGGATATTCATGCCATGACGATGGGGTCATTTGTGAGAGCTAGTGTAAGATAATGTCTGGGACGTGGCATCAACCTTGAGACGAGTGCTAGTGTAAGACATGTCTGGGGCATGCATCAGCCTCGAGACATAAGCTAGTGTAAGACATGTCTGGGACATGCGTTGACTACAAGATGATAGTCAGTGTAAGACCATGTCTAAAATATGGCTTTAACTTGATATGTAAGTCAGTGTAAGACCGTGTCTGGGACACGGCATCGGCACCTTACCCCCACGTTTGAGGCAATGGTATATCCGATAGCATTTCGAATGGTTCAACAATGGAAGTTCTGATCTCTAGTTAATGATGAAAGTATAACCATGTTGTGAGTGATACAGGTACCTATTTGGTATGTATAAAATGTGAGCCACATTATATGCTATATGATGTGTATTGAGTATTGATGAGTAAGTTTTGCTTATGCCCACTTGAGTATTATGATACTTGTTGATGAATGGCAAAGTATTGTTGTATAATTATTTATATGCAACTTACTAAGCTTTATGCTTACTCCTTCTCCTTTCCTTTTTCTTATAGTGCCATCTATCTAGCTCTAGGATCAACAGAAGTTAAAGATATCGACCACACTATCAATCGAAGCATTCGGTATAGTTTGATTTATATTTTTGAATATGGCATGTATAGGGAACTAGACTTATGTTTTGTGTTGTTATTAATTTGGCCAAATGTGTTGGCCTAGGATAAATTCCTTGTCTTGTATTAAGCCTTGAATGATGGCTAATATTCATTTTGATATATGCAAATGTGTTTTGTTCATGGATGAGTAGAATGCAAAAATGAAATGTTGTTTATTGTGGCTAATTTTATTGCATGAAATAGTGTTGTACTGGTTTTTGTTGCTTTTGTGTAAGTAAGGGTCACAAAGAGGCTTGGTAAATAGCCTGATTTTGTCCACACAGGTAGACACACGGGCACACACTGCCAGCACCATGGGCATGTTATCTAGTCGTGTATGCCCTGCACGTAAAAGTTTCAAGTCAGAATGCATGATAGTAAACACACGGGCAGAGACATGGCCGTGTGTCTCAGCCGTATGAAGGGCACGATCTAGCACACAGATGTGTGCCTTGGCCGTGTGACCCTTATGAAATGCTGGCGTCGGAAACAGAATGTCCAGGAATGTGTACACGGGCTAGAACACGTGCTTGTCATAGCCGTATGAAGGACACAGGCATGTGCCAGGCTGTGTGAAAACCCCTGTAGGCGTGCATTTAGAATTAATTCCACATGGGTGGAGGACACGGGCGTGTCCCTGTTTTCCTTAGGCCGTGTGAGACACACGGGCCATTAGCATGGCTGTGTTGGAATGTTCACACGGGCGTGTGCCCCTATGTCAAGTGACATTTTTCTATAGTTATTAAAAGGATCCGGATTGGTCCCGAATGATTTTCGATGTGTGTTTTGGGCCTCGTAAGCCCACATTAAGAATATATTGATAAGTTGAAGAAAGTTTTAAATTTTCCAAGTCATGAAGAGTCAGAATTGGTTGTAAGTATGAGTTCAAGTTAGGTAACGCCTCGTATTCTGCCCCAGTATAGGATACGGGTATAGAGTGTTACATTTAGTGGTATCAGAGCATGATTTAGTCGGTTCTAGGACTAACCTAGCGAGAGTACGAGTCTAGCTATACATGCCATAACTGTATAGTGATAGTGTGACGATTTCTAACAATTATAAACTATGTTTTTATATAGTAAATGGATCCTGATAGAGCCATGGCGGATGACGTGAAGAGTAATGCATCGGCTCCCGCTGAAGGGACCGCGCTAGTTGAGAGTGAGCTCGGACTGTGGGCCAAGGCGGAGGGGCTAGAGAAGCCTATCTCCAAATGATGGACGCTTGGTACCTAGAGTTTGTTCGTGTGAACCCGAACACTCCACCTCCCCCACTTCTTTCGATTCCTCAGTATGCTCCGGTAGCTCCGCAAGGTGCGGACTTAATTAGGAGAGAGAAGCCTCTGGTATACAAGATATAAAAACAAGAGGCTACAGAATTTCGGGCAAATCTCAATGACGACCCAGTGAGAGCAGAGTTTTGGTTAGAGAATACCATCAAAGTATTTAACGAATTGTCAGGCACGCCTGAAGAATGTGTGAAATGTCTTGTGTCACTCTTACGGGATTCGGCTTAGCAGTGGTGGAACACACTCGTGTCTATGGTACCAAGAGAGAGAATAACGTGGGAATTCTTCCAAGAAGAGTTTCGAAAGAAGTATATTAGCCAGAAGTAAATAGACCAGAAAAGGAAGGAATTCCTAGAGTTGAAGTAAGGAAGTAGGATAGTGACAGAGTATGAACGAGAATTTGTGAAACTCAGCAAATACACGCTAGAGTACGTATCTTCAGAAGCCGCCATGTGCAAGAGGTTAGAGGATGGCCTCAATGAAGATATTCGAGTGTTTGTTGGACTTTTAGAGATAAGAGAGTTTGTAGTGCTCGTTGAGAGAGCATACAAGGCAGATGAGCTAGTAAAAGAAAGGAGGAAAGTACCTATTGAGTCATGGGATTCAAAGAAGAGATAGATGGGAAATCACATCAGTCCTCGTCTAAAAGATCGAGAGAGTTCGCTACCCGATCGAATGCTTTGATGGGGTTTTTGAATAGAAACAAGAATTGGCAGAACGCAACTTCTAGAGCTCAGACCACTTCTGTTACGAGCGTCGGTAGTGCTCGGCCAATTAGGCCAGGATGTTCGCAATGTGGTAGACGCTATTTCGGTGAGTGGCAAGGTAAAGAAAGGGGGTGTTTTAGATACGGGTCATTGGACCATTTCATCCGAGACTGTCTCGATGTAGAAGAAGGAGAGAAAAAGCAAGAAATAAAGGCAAGTAGTGCTCCATTGAGGAGTAGACCGCAAAAGAACCCTAGAAGCGGGGTTTCTAGTAGAGGTGCACCCAGAGATGCTACAATAAGGTCCAAGGGCAGAGCACCTGCAAGGACTTACGCTACTCGTGCCTAGGAAGAGATAGAGTCTCCCGACGTGATTACGAGTACCTTTTGTATCTATGAAATATCTGTTGTTACTTTAATTGACCCATGGTCGGCCCACTCTTATATTTGTATGGAATTGTTACCTCGTATGAACATGTTAGTAGAGCCCACAGAATTTGTGATAAAAGTGTCTAACCCCTTAAATAAACATGTGCTTGTAGACCAAGTGTGTAGAAATTGTCCTTTGACGATTAAAGGTCATTGTTTTCCAGCTAATTTGATGTTATTTTCTTTTAATGAATTCGATGTGATTCTTAGGATGGATTGGTTGACTTCTCATAGTGTTGTGGTGGACTGTGGGAGAAAAGTTATTGAGTTGAAATGTGAAGACGGTAATGTCCTTTAGGTTGGACCAAATGAACCAAATAAACCACCTGTAGTGATATCGTCCTTGGTTGCTGAAAAATATTTGAGGAAAAAATATGAGGCTTATCTCGCTTTTGTGTTGAATACTCAAGTGTCTGAGTCGAAGATTGAATCGGTTCTAGTGGTTTCTGAGTTTATAGATGTGTTCCTGGAAGAGTTACTCGGATTACCTCTAGCTAGGGAAGTTGAATTCGGTATCGAGTTGGTCCCTGGTACGGCACCTATCTCAGTCGCTCCTTATAGAATGGCCCCAATAGAATTGAAAGAGCTGAAAGTACAACTGCAAGAGTTAACGGTTAAAGGTTTTGCGAGACCTAGTTATTCACCGTAGGGTGCACCAGCGTTGTTTGTGAAAAAGAAAGACGGGTCGATGAGGTTATGTATCGACTATAGACAGGTTAATAAGGTAACTGTGAAGAATAAGTATCCTTTGCCAAGGATTGATGATTTATTCGATCAATTGAAGAGAGCCACGGTGTTCTCCAAGATAGACTTGAGGTCTGGTTATTATCAGTTGAGAGTTAAAGAGCAAGATGTACCGAAGACTACTATTTGGACGAGATACGGGCACTATAAGTTCCTCGTCATGCCCTTTGGTTTGACTAATGCCCTGGCGGTATTTATGGATTTGATGAACCATGTTTTTTTTTTATTGATGTCATACTGATTTACTTGCGTGATGAGGGTGAACACGCGAAGCATTTGAGAACTGTGTTACAAGCCTTGGGAGACAAGAAATTGTACGCCAAGTTCAGTAAGAGTGAATTTTGGCTTAACAAGGTTGAAGTTTTAAGACATATTGTGTCAGGTGATGGGAATAGAGTTGACCCAAGCAAGATTTCGGCTATTGTTAAGTGGAAACTGCCGGAGAATGTGACTGAGGTTCGAAGCTTCTTGGGCTTGGCCAAGTACTATAGAAGGTTTTTTCAAGGGTTTTCTATGATCGCTACTCCAATGACGAGGCTATTACAGAAAGATGTCAAGTTCGAATGGATAGAAAAGTGCCAACAAAGTTTCTAAAAGTTAAAGGCTTTGTTGACCGAAGCATTGTTAGTGTAATCGGATTCAGGCAAGGAATTTCTGATATATAACGACACCTCCTTGAATGGTTTGGGGTGTGTGCTCATACAAGAAGGCAAGGTTATAGCCTATGCCTTAAGACAACTAAAGCAACACGAGAGAAATTACCCGACCCATGACTTGGAACTAGCAGCTGTAGTGTTTGCATTGAAGATTTGGAGACACCATTTGTATGGTGAGAAATGTCGAGTATTCACCGATCATAAGAGTCTAAAGTACTTGATGACTCAAAAAGAGTTGAACCTACAACAACAACGATGGTTAAAGCTATTAAAGGATTATGAGTTGATTATCAACTACCACCTAGGAAAGGCGAACGTTGTCCCTGATGCATTGAGTAGAAAATCATTATTTGTATTGAGAACATTAAACGCAAATTTGGCATTGTTAGATGATGGTTCGGTTCTAGCAGAGTTAAGAGCTAGACCGATGTTTCTACAAGAAATCCGTGAAGCTCAGAATAGTGACAAAGATTTAGAGGTTAAAAGAACTCAGTGTGAGTCGGGATTGAATCAGATTTTCGAATTGTCACCGATGGATGTCTAATGTTCAAAGATAGAGTTTGTGTACCCAAAGATGATGAGCTTATTCAGAAGATTCTATGCGAAGCACATAGTGGTTGTTTGTCTGTCCACCCGGGGAGTGTGAAAATGTACAATGCCTTGAGGAAAGTGTACTGGTGGTCAGAGATGAAAAAAGACATTTCAGAGTTCATTTCCAAGTGCCTTGTATGTCAGCAAGTGAAAGCTAAACACCAAGTACCTTCGGGTCTGCTTTAGCTGATCGCATGATTCGTAACAAGTAATAAATATTTATAATAAAGATCAAACCTAGACTAACTATTATCACGACGAAAAGGCAAGTGCACCTATCGAACAATAGTATAGTAATGGCAAGACTGGGATATCGTACCCAATAGAACTAAAAGTACTAGTAATAACTATCTGTTTATTATCTAGCCTAAGAATAAAAGGGTTTGTTTTAATTAACTAATTATTTAAACTAATTATTTAAACTAAGAATGCACAGAGAAAAGAATTAAGGAATTTCTTTTGGGAAAATCGATTGACTTGAGACAATACCTAAGGAAAAATCCACCTAGACTTTACTTGTTATTCTGGCTCCGAATCGGACGATTTATTCATTCAACTTGTTCCGTAGAGATCCTTAAGTTATGTTATTATTCCTATTCAAGACTAATAACGTCTAATCCCTAGATTGAATAATCGAGACTTTTCTCTAATTAACACTCTGGGGTTGCATTAACTCGATCTATGGATCCCCTTATTAGGTTTCACCCTAATCCAGCAAAATCTTGTCACCCTATTTCTAAGTGCGCAATCAACTTCGCTTAATTATGGCAAATGTACTTTTAGACAGGGTTTATTCCTCCTCTGAATAAGAGTGTGTCTTGAATCAGTATCCTAGGATATCAAAACAAGAATTAAGAACACATAATTAAGAACAAGTTAAATATTTATCGCATTTATCTGTAAAACAATAACAAGATTCGTCTTAGGTTTCATTCCCCTTAGGTATTTAGGGGATTTAGTTCATAACTAAATAAGAAAACATCTCAAAAGAATAAAGAATACAAAACATAAAGAAAACCCAAAACTCCTAAAGGGGAATTGAGGAGAGATCTTCAGTCTTGATGATGAATCCAGCTTCTAAGATGGATCAATCGGCTTCCTTGGGGTAATTCCTTACCCCTCTTCTCCGTCCCTCTTTATAGGCTTTGAATGCCTAAAAACGCTCCAAAGTGGACTTTTCCGAATTGGACTTAACTTGGGCTCAGCAGGGACACGACCGTGTGACGTAATTGCCAGGCCATGTTCGATCCGTTAAATTGCATACGGCCGTGTGGGTCAATGGCCAGGCCGTATGAATCATGAAAGCCTTGGTCGACACTCTCGAAGGACACGGGCGTGTGAGCTACCCGTGTGGCAAGGCTTAAGCCTTGTCATCTTCTCGATTTGGTCTGTTTTTTTCCTTTTTTGGCTCGTTTTTGGCTCATTTTGACTCTTGGTGCTCTCCTGAGTACAAAACATGAAATTAAAGCATTAGGAGCATTGAATTCACCAATTCTAATGAGAAATCATCTATAAAATGCATTAAACATGGGGTAAAAATATGTATAATTTACGGTTTATCATCAGCCTATCACGATCCCCGAGTGGAAGTGGGATCGGATTACATGGATTTCATGACGGGTTTTCCATTAACCTCGAAAAAAAAGGATGTTGTTTGGGTTATTGTGGATAGGATAACAAATTCAGCACATTTCATACCGGTGCATACTAACTACTCCCTTGAGAGATTGGCTGACTTGTATATGTAACACCCCTTACCCATGTCCGACACCGGAACAGGGTACAAGACATTACTGACTTAAACATACAAATTCATGCAAAAATCGGGCCATAAAATCTCTTTCAATTCAAAACCTTTCAAATGCATGCATGTCATCCCTTATTTGGGTCTACAAAGCCCAAAACATTCATCGGAATTGATTCGGGACTAAACCAAGAACTTTGAAAAGTTTCAGGAAACAGGGTCACACGCCCGTGTGCCTTTGGCACACCCGTGTCCTCAGACCGTGTAACTCTCTGTTTAAGACGTCAACATGTATATCGAACAACACCGCCGGGCCACACGCCCGTGTCTCCAGGCCGTGTCCCTCACACGGTTGAGACACACGGCCGTGTCTCAGCCCGTGTGGCCAACACTTAGGCTATTTTCCAAACCTTCATGTTACCCATAATATCTTACAACCTTATTCCCATCAAAATCACAAATCATGGCATCATTTTAGTGATTAAACACCCTTTATTAAGATATATCCTTAACATTAACAAGTCCTCTTACAAGTAATGCATCTACTCATGCAATTCCAAGTCTAGATTTCTCACTTCACATTCATAAGACTGGTCATTTTGATGACCATTTTTACCATTATACTATGGTTACCAACTTATCCATCAAGCACTCATGTTCAATCATTATCACGTTGTGCATATAACATGCAATTACTACATGGCTATGACCACATCAATTGGTCATAGAGCATACATCCAACACACATGTCATATTACTAACCATGCATGGCAAACAAACATAATCACATTATAAACATTAGACATGACATGAATAGCTAGGCTTACAAGCCATAATCAATATGAGCCATATCTCATGGCCATATGCATATAACTCAATATAAGCCAACACATTTGGCCAAAGCAAAATAATGCATGCTAATCAACTAGATCCCTATACATGCCACTCACTTGAAAATTTCTAACATATACTTCATTTTTTCCAAAGGTAGCGACTTGATAGTGTGATGCTGCCTCCGGCAATCTCCAACTCCGAGCTAACCTGAAAACACTCAAATGAAATTTCGGCTAATTATTCTTTTTTTGTATTTAACCACGCACTTTCTTGATTTAAGCCCAAATCTCGATTTTTCTTGATAATTGAGCTTTGTAAACCTTGAAACCCTAGCCATGGAGTCATATAAATTTCAGCAGCCATATGAAGAATATGAACAGATTTTTGGGCTTTTATTTTGTCTTTTATACCTTAAAACACCTAAATAACCAAAATGCCCTTTTTGCTAACCCTTCAATTTACCCTTCCATGTCTAGTTTTGTCCATACCAAAATATGATGGTCTATTTGAAATTTAAAGACCTCTGGTCTAAACCTCCATTTCAAACAAGTACTTATATTCTAGAACTTATATTTTGTAATTAATGCTATTTAGTCCCAATAATAAAATTGGGCACTTTATCAATAAAAATTACTTAACAAAATTAGCACACAATCACTCAAACATATCATGGACTCTAAAATAGTCATAAAATAAATATTTATACTTTGAATTTGTGGTCTCGTAACCACTATTTTGACTAGGCCCTATTTCAGGTTGTTATAGTATATTTTCGAGATTGTGAGACTACACGGGGTACCCTTATCGATTGTTTTGGATAGGAATTCGAGATTTAGCTCGAGATTTTGGAACAAGTTACAAGAGGCACAGGGAACAAAGTTGAGTTTTAGCACAGCATTTCACCCGCAAACCTACGGTCAGTCGGAAAGAGTGATTCAAATCTTAGAGGACATGTTACGGTGTTGTGTTCTCGAGTTTCAAGAAAGTTGGGAAAGGTACTTACCATTGGTTGAATTCGCCTACAATAATAGCTATCAATCAAGTTTGAAGATGACGCCTTATGAGGCTTTATATGGGAAAAGGTGTCGAACGCCCTTATATTGGACCAAACTCAAAGAGAGTAAGATTCACGAGGTCGATTTAGTCAAAGAGACAAAAGAAAAAGTTAATGTGACTCGCAACTATTTGAAAGCCACTTTGGATAGACAGAAATCTTACGCGGATTTGAAACGTAAAGAGATTGAATTTCAAGTCGGTGATCGATTATTTTTGAAAGTATCCCCGTGGAGAAAAGTTCTCAAATTTGGTAGAAGAGGCAAGTTGAGTCCTCGTTTCATAGAACCTTATGAGGTTATCGAGAGAGTAAGACCGGTTGCCTATCGATTGGCCTTGCCACTAGAATTGGAAAAGATTCACGGTGTGTTTTATGTGTCCATGCTACGTCGATATAGATCAGACCCTTCGCATGTGATCGCGCCATCAGAGGTTGAAATTCATCCGGACGTGACTTATGGCGAAGAGCTGGTCAAGATTTGACTCGTGAAGTCAAACATTGAGGAATAAGAGTTTAGCACTTGTGAAAGTTTTGTGGCATATACATGGAGTCGAGGAAGCCACATGGGAACCTAAGGAGACTATGAGGGATCAATACCCGAACTTATTCGCCGGTAAAATTTTCAAGGACGAAAATCCCTAAGGGGGGAGAAATATAACAGCCTGATTTTGGGGCTAGTCGGAATAGTGGTCTCAGGACCACAAATATAAAGTCAAAGAAATTATTTTATTATTAATATAGAATCATAACATATTCATATTAGCGCATGAAAAAATTGGTGAGCTAATTTTAACGTTTGTGAGCCCAATTGCGAAAAAGGACTAAATCAAATTAAGTGTAAAACTCCTAATTTGATAGCTAAGGGTGTTATTTTATTAGAGAATCAAAATTTGGGGATTTTAAAGGGAAATTAAACCCTTTTAAAGGAACATAGCCGACCATAGAGTCAAAGAGGAGACAAAATTTTAAAATTTGGTGGGTTACGTGGCGTATTTTGATAAAAATAAAAATAGATAAAAGAAGGATGATATCATCCCTTTTCATCTTCTTTCTCCACCAAAATTTTTAGCAAAGAATGGGGTTTTAAGAGCTTGAAAATTTAGAAACTTTAAGCCTTCACAAGTAAGTGATCCTAATGGCTTTTCTTAAATATTTTTGTACTTTTGAGACCCTTAAAGCAAAAGCTTTCAAATGAGGGTACTATTTTGCAAAATGATTAAGAGTCTAGGGTTTTGCCATGAAAGGATTTGTGATGTTTGCTGAGTTTTTATGGAAGAAAATGAGTCTTGGGTGTCTTATAAACAACTTTTGTGAAAGGTGTTAGCATGAAAACACCTAAAAGGACTAATGTGCATAAGTTGTAAAATAGATATTAAATGTGTGAAATAGTGGGAATTTGGAGTCGCTATAAGAGTCAAAGAGGTTCGGCTAGTCTTGAAAAATAAAGAAATTCTATAAAAATTGATTTTTGAGCCTAAGGGTAAAATGGTCATTTTGTTAAGGTCTAAGGGCAAAATGGTCATTTTACCAAAGAAGTGAATTTTCAATTTCTTAATTTTATTTAGTGATTAAATAAGTGTATTTTTCCATTATTTCTTAATTTCATTTAGTGATTAAATAAGTGTATTTTTCTATTATAGATCAAGAAATACTGAATCTGAACCTAGACCGAGGGAAAGCCAAGCAAATCGACTAAATCGACTAGTCGCCACATTTTGTAATTCGAGATAAGTTGCATGTAAATAATACAACTACATTGATGATATATGTGTTTGAATTGTGTCGAAATTATTATAGCATGAATTGTTTGACTTGTGGAAATGAGACAATGTGATGAATAGAGATAGTAAAATTCTCGTTGGAACCCTGAGGAAATAAATCGAATATTCATGCCATGATGATGGGGTCATTTGTGAGAGCTAGTGTAAGACTATGTCTGGGATGTGGCATCGGCATTGAGACGAGTGCTAGTGTAAGACATGTCTGGGACATGCATTGGCCTCGAGACGTAAGCCAGTATAAGACATGTCTAGGACATACGATGGCTACGAGATGATAGTCAGTGTAAGACCATGCCTAGAACATGGCTTCGACTTGAGATGTAAGTCAGTGTAAGATCGTGTTTGGGACACGGCATCGGCACTTTACCCTCATGTTTGAGGCTATGGTATATCCAATAGCATTCCAAATGGTTCAACGGCGGAAGTTCTGATCTCTAGTTAATGAGGAAACAATAACCGTGTTGTGAGTGATACAGGTACCTATTTGGTATGTATGAAATGTGAGCCACATTATATGCTATATAATGTGTATTGAGTATTGATGAGTAAGTTTTGCTTATGCCCACTTGTGTATTATTATACTTGTTGATGAATGGCAAAGTATTGTTGTATAATTATTTATATGCAACTTACTAAGCTTTATGCTTACTCCTTCTCCTTTCCTTTTTCTTATAGTGCCATCTATCTAGCTCTAGGATCAACGGAATTCAGAGATATCGATAACACTATCAATCGAAGCATTTGGTATAGTTAGATTTATATTTTTGAATATGGCATGTATAGGGAACTAGACTTGTGTTTTGTGTTGTTATGAATTTGGCCAAATATGTTGGCCTGGGATAAATTCCTTATCTTGTATTAAGCCTTGAATGATGGCTAATATTCATTTTGATATATGCAAATAGTGTTTTGTTCATGGATGAGTAGAATGCAAAAATGAAATTTGTTTATTGTGACTGATTTTATTGCATGAAATACTATTGTACTAGTTTTGGTTGCTTTTGTGTAAGTAAGGGTGGCAAAGAAGCTTGGTAAATAGCCTGATTTTGTCCACACGGGTAGACACACGGGCATGTGTCTAGGCCGTGTGTGACATACAGCCAGCACCATGGGTGTATTGTCCAGTCGCGTGTCCCCCACACGTAAAAATTTTAAGTCAGAATGCATGATAGTAAACACACGGGCAGAGACACGGCCGTATGTTTCAGCAGTGTGAAGGGCACGATCTAGGACATGGACGTGTGCCTTGGCTGTGTGATCCTTATGAAATGCTGACGTTAGAAACAGAATGTCCAAGTTTGTGTACACGGGCTAGGCTACGGGAGTGTGCCAGGCCATGCGAAAACCCCTGTAGGTGTGCATTTAGAATTAATTCCACATGGGTAGAGGACACGGGCATGTCCCTATTTTTCTTAGGCCGTGTGAGACACACGGGCCATTAGCACGGCCATGTTGGAATGGTCACACGGGCGTGTGCCCCTGTGTCAAGTGACATTTTTTTTATAGTTGTCAAAAGGACCCGAATTGGTCTCGAATGATTTTCGATGTGTGTTTTGGGCCTCGTAAGCCTACATTAAGAATATATTGATAAGTTTAATAAATTTTTAAATTTTCCAATTCATGAAGACTCAGAATTGGTTGTAAGTATGAGTTCAAGTTAGGTAATGCCTCGTATTCTGCCCCGGCATAGGATATGGGTATGGGGTGTTACATGTATTCGGTAATTTCTTTCATATGGTTTTAGTTGTCTTGAAGCATAGGCTATTACTTTACCTTCTTGCATCAAAACACAGCCTAAACCATTTAACGATGCATCACTATAAATTATAAATTCCTTACCTGATTCATGTTGAACTAACACAGGTGCTTCTGTCAATAAGGTTTTCAACCTATTAAAGCTCTGTTGACACTTATCAGACCACTCAAACTTCACATCTTTTTGTAACAATCGAGTCATCGGAGAAGCTATCATTGAAAATACTTTTACAAACCTCCGATAATATCCAGCAAGTCCCAAAAAACATGGGACTTTAGGCACATTCTTCGGTGGCTTCCAATTGACAATAGCTAAAATTTTACTTGGATCTACTCGCATACCCTCTGCAGATACAATATGTCTAAGAAAACCAACTTGTCATAGCCAAAATTCGCATTTACTAAATTTGGCATACAGTTGTTTCTCACACAGAGTTTGCAATAACAAATCTTAAATGATCTGCATGTTCATTTTCATATAAAGAGTAAATCAAAATATCATCAATAAATACCACTACAAACCTATCTAAATATGGTCTGAAATATCTGTTCATCAGATCCATAAATATTGCAAGTGTATTTGTCAAACCGAATGGCATCACAAGAAACTCATAGTGTCTATACCTGGTCCTAAAAGCTGTCTTTGGCACATCTGAGTCTTTTACCCGTAACTGATAGTAACCAGAACGGAGATCAATCTTTGAAAATATAGTACCACCTTTTAACTGGTCAAATAAATCATCAATCTGAGGCAATGGATACTTGTTCTTTATTGTAACTTTATTGAGCTGTTTGTAATCAATGCACAGCCTCAAAGATCCATATTTCTTCTCTACAAACAGAACCGGTGCACCCCACGGTGAAAAACTAGGTCGAGCAAAGCCTCAGTCAATCAACTCTTGCAACTCTGCTTTCAACTCCTTTAATTCAGTAAAAGCCATTCTGTAAGGTGCTATAGATATAGGTGTTGTTCCCAGGACAAGATCTATAGAGAACTCCACTTCTTTAACTGGTGATAAACCAGGTAACTCTTGTAGAAATACATCAGGAAATTCACATACAACTGCTACTGACTGAATTTTTGTAACACCCATTACCAGTATTCAACGCCGGAACAGGATACGAGGCATTACCGAACTTACAAAGCGAGCAAACATACAATTTTGGGTCGTAAATTTTCATCCCTAATACGAGCCTACGAGGTTCGAAACATGCTTTGGAAGTGGTTCAAGACTAAACCAAGCACTTAGAAAATTTTTACAAAACTTAGAAAAAAATTTGTTATGAACAGGGGTCACACGCCCGTATGGCTTGGGACATGCCTGTGTGGGCAGGCTGTGTGGTCGCACACGTCTATATCCCTAACCCGTATAACTCTCTATTTTGTAATGCATGAACAAATTGTTGTTACACAGCCACGTCACACGCTCGTGTGCCAGGCCATGTGGTAAATTATATTTTCATAAAATAGCTGCAGACTTCACATGGTTGGGACACACGCCCATGCCTGAGGCCGTGTCCCTCATACGGTTGAGACACACGCCCGTGTCTCTACCCCTGTGCTCAATTTTGAGCATTCTATTTCTTAAAATTAAGGTGCAGGAGACACACGGCCTGTTTTTCTACCCGTGTGGACAAAATAAAGGCTATCTACCAAGCCATTTGTCACCCTCATTTACACCTACACACACAAGTTCAATGGCATAATCCATGTCATGTTTAAGCAACCAAAACATCCATAATCAAGGCTAAATCATATCAGTCATTACCAACACTTAACATACTTATTATAGCATAATTTACCAAATCAATTCATATCAAACTCACATTCACAAGTATCAACATGAACACTTTCAACATGCATAATTCTACTTAGATTTCCTAGCACACCAAAGGACTCATCTCATCCATTTCATAACAAGTCATTTAACCATAATAAACTCATGGCAACCCATTACAAAACACAAAAACAAGAAGGCATTAACACATATACTTATATAAATGGGCTTACAATCATTTTAGTCAAAATAAGCCAATTACATGGCTAAATACCAAATCACTTTAAACAAATATAAGTCAATACATTTGGCCAAATCGAATGACACATATAACAAAATTATCAAGTCCCTATACATGTCATGCTCTTAAAATGTTTTAAAATCATCGGTACCCAAAGGACAGTTTGATAGTGTGGTGCAACTTTCAACGATCTTCAATCCCGAGCTAGCTTGGTGACACTATAAAACATTGAAAATAAAACCGAGTAAGCTCTATAGCTTAGTAAGCTCGTATGAAGAAATAAGCAACCTTACCATACAATAATTATGTAAGTAATATAACATAAGTTAATATAATTTACCATCATCTCATTATTATAATTCGCTTCCATCACAACTTACCTTGAAATCGTCATTTCACGAATTTATAATCATAAGCTTCGAGTACATACTTGTACCATCTCGTAACAAATTTACACTTATTCTCATCTTTGACATACCCGTGAACCACTTAGAATAATAATGTTGGATACTTGGGAATCTTGCACACTAAGTGCCACATATGTAGCCAATGCTACATCAATCTCATATCACAAATATGCTCACTCTAGAGCCAACAACAGGTCTGTTCACACAAGCTGTCAGTCAAGACTTAGCTACTCGGTGCTGCTCACACAAGCTGTTAAGTAACCGCAACATTGGCTAGTATAATCAGCTATTGGTAGGACGTACGAGACCAGCACCCAGATCATATAATCACATAACACATGGTAACCCTAGTGACATGTCACTTGTATCCTAAGATTCAAACGGGATTTCTTACTTATCAAACCGTCGTCGAACCTGTCCGTAAACTTCAACTCGTCCACACAATCAATCATACAGTTCATGCAATATTAAAGCATTTAAATACAATTATATTAAAGCTTATTTAACATATGAACTTACCTCGATTACAAAAAGGCTATTAGTTCGATTTAGTCCACAACCTTGTTCTTTCCCCAGTTTAAACTCAAACTTCATTTTTCTTGATCTATAATATCAAATTTAACTTATTTAATCATCACATTATTCAATTTAGCCCAAAAATACATTATGGCAAAAATTACATTTTTGCCCCTAAACTTTTAGCATTTTTACAATTTAGTCCTTAGGCTCGTAAAATGAATTTCTTTCAATTTTCTCACAACCTAAGCCTAGCCAAACCTTTTTCATGCTCATGAAAGCTCTCATTTTTCATTTATTCACATTTTTACACTCATTTTATAGACTTTTACAAATAAGTCCATATTTGTCGTTTTTACCAAAAATCACTTTACAAAATTCGTTTAACAAACAACAAACATGCATTTTCTACCATCAAACATCAAAATACATAAATCTAAAACATGGGTAAAATTTTAAACTTCACATTTCTTTCAAATTAGTCCTTGAAATAGCTAAATCAAGTTACAACGATCTCAAAAATATAAAAAATGTTAAAAACGGGACAAGAACAGACTTACAATCGAGCTTGAAAGTGGCCAAAACCCTAGCTATGTCTTCTCCTTGTGAAATTCGGCCATGGGGGACTAATTTGAAGAAGATGATATCTTTTATCTGTTAAATTTTGCCTTTATTTACCAAATGACTAAAATGTCCTTAATGAAAAACTTCAAAATTTCACCTAACCATGTCCATTTTTGTCCACCCTAGAGTGAAATGGTATAATTACCATTTAAGGACCTCTAATTTAAGGATTCATAGCAATTAGACACTTTTAACATAGAGAACTCAAGTTTTGCACTTATTGCAATTTAGTCCTTCTAGTCAAATTGGACACTCAATCGATAAAATTTTCTTAACAAAATTTTCACACAATCATTCAATCATATTGTAGACTTTAAAATAATAACAAAATAAATATTTCTACTTCAGATTTGTGGTCCCAAAACCACTGTTCTGATTTGACCCAAAAATGGGCTGTTACAATTTTTTACTTAGATACTTTAATGCCCAACACATAAGCAAGATAACCTTCATAACCCTTTCTAACATATTTTTGTGCTGAAATTGTTGAAATCGCATTAGATAACCCATCCAGTTTATCAGATTCAACATGAAGTAACTCACCATTCTGACATTTCAATACAATATATTTCTGTTTACAATTCACCACTGCATCATGTTAGGTTAACCAGTCCATTCCCAAAATCACATCAAATTCATCAAATGGCAATAACATCAAGTTAGTCGAAAAGTAATAACCCTTTACCAATAGCAGACAATTTTTACAGACTTTATCACCATAACATACTAGCCCAGAGCATTTGAGACTTTAACCAAAAATTCAGTGAATTCAACAGGTAAATTTTTAACAGTCACTAAATTTGTGCATATATATGAATTTGTGGAACTAGGATCAATCAAAGCAGTAATATTAGTATCAAGTAGAGAAAATGTACCAATAATGACGTGTGGTGCAGAAGCATCTTCTCTAGCATGAATAGCATATGTCCTTGCCAGTGCTCGTGCCTCAGGTTTAACTGGTGTATCCCTCGTAGTACCTTGGCTACCACTGAAATTGTCAGGGTGACGGGGTGGTCTACCTCTTGAAATAGGATTTCTCGGCTTTAGAGCCTGCTCAATTTCTTTTTCAACCCTTCCTGGACAATTTCTGAGAAAATGGTCAAGGAAACCACATCTATAACAAGCCCCACTTCTCAAATGACATTCTCCAAAATGAAACTTATTACAATGTTTTCATTTCGATTTGAGATTACCAACACTACAAACACTAGTTCAGATGGAGATGAAGACTCGGGATAGAGTGTTGAGAGCCTCGCTCTTTTCCAGAATCTCCCGTAGAGGTGGTAACATGGTCATAATACTTCTTAGATTTTTTAGAAGCAGATGATTGTGACTTACTCATAATTCTTTTACTAGAAACCTAAGCTTCTCTTTCAACTTGTTTCTTCTTTTTACTCAATTCTTCAGCTTTGTGTGTTTGATTAGCCAGTACCGCAAATTCCCTTAATTCAAGAATTCTGATCAACAACTTAATGTCTTTATTTCAACCCTCTTCAAACCATTTTCACATATCAACCTCAGTTGGAACCCACTCACTGGCATTCTTACTCAACCGAACAAATTCTCATTTATACTCAGATACAGTCATGCTTCCTTGTTTGAGTTCTAAAAATTCCTTCATTTTCTGATCCATAAATCTTTGGTTAACATACTTCTTTCTGAATTTAGTCTAGAAAAACTCCTATGAAATGTTTTCTCTTGGTACAACAAAAGTTATGGTATTCCAACAATGATAAGTTGTGTCTTTCAGTAAAGATACTGCACATTTCAAACATTCAGCAAGTGAACAAAACAATTCATCTAAAACCCGAATAGTATTTTCCAACCAAAGCTCAACCTGTTCTAGGTCATCATCTACAGTAACTCTAAATTATTCTGCCCCATATTTACGGATTTTATCTACTGGAGGCCTACCAGTTCTAACGGGTTCAGCACCTTATGGAATCTTAGGAACCGGTTAAGGAGTAGGTGGGGGAGGTTGTTGTACAACAGGATTTGTTCTTATATATTGAGTGATTCATTCATCATTTGAAAGAAGGCTTGTTTTTCCTCCTCACTTCGGCCCTCAAATACAGGCCTTTCACTATTAGGTGCAGCTCTTTGAACTGAAGCTGAAGCATTGCTCTCAACTTCCTCGGATTCAGCACTAGCTTGGTTGGATGACATTACTATATGAAAAATACATTTAAAATGGTTAGAAGATATCACACTATCACAAATTACATAATGGCATATATAACTAAACTCATACTTACTACGTTCAATCCGAGAATCGACTAAATCGTAGCTCTGATACTAATAAAGGTAACACCCCTAGCCCGGACCCGTATCCGTCGCTGGAACAGGGTTACAGAGCATTACCGAAACTTTTAGAACATTTACAAATAACTCACCTTAATTTTATTCATTTACTGAAATTATTCATAATGTCCCTTAAATGGACCTTCGAGGCCTAATTTGAGTATTATAATCGAATTGGGACTTAATCGAAAACTCCAAGAATTTTTCGTAAAATTTCAAAATTTTTCAAGTTACAGGGCTCACATGCTCGTGTGACCTTAGGACACGCTTGTGCTGTAGGCTGTGTTTGACCCCGTGTAACTCTCTAACTTGTGCCACACAGCCAGTCACACGCCCGTGTGAGTAAGCCATGTAATTAATTTAATTTTCAAAAACTAGGTGCAGGGTTCACACGACCAAGACACACGTCCATGTTCTAAGAAGTGTAGCATACACGGCTGAGACAATCGCCCGTGTCTCTGTCCGTGTGCTCAATTCTGAGCATTCTATTTCTCGAATTTAAAATGCAGGGGACACACGGCCTAACTACACGCCCATGTACCAGGCCTTGTGTCACACACGGTCTAGACACACGCCCGTGTGTTTGCCCGTGTGGACAAAATAAAGTCATTTCTAGCTTCATTTCTCACCCAATATTTTACCAATATCCTGCACCAAAACTTACATCCAAATACCAACCAATCCAAGCATTATATCGAGAGCAATTCAAGCATCTAACATAGTATATCATTATATGGATACCTCAATCAAACCATAATATATGTACTCATGATAATACTATAAGAATACCTTAATAGATATCCCAAAACATAAATCATTACTAACCATTTCAACTAGCTAGATTACAAACAACATTTATATGCCAACATTTGGCTATGTTACTTATACATGTCATTATATCAAAATGAGGTTACTATTTATACCAAAACAAACTTGTGGATGGTGTGATGATGCTCCAACTATTCACCAACCTTCGCGAGCTTCTGAGCACTATAAAATAGAGAAAACTAAATCTAGTAAGCATATTATACTTAGTAAGTTCATATAACTGGAATTAAACTTATCAATCTCTTTATTAAAATCAAGTATATAATAACATGTTTCCATCAACTTGGCAAAATTGCCTAAACACATGCATTCAATCAAGCAAGTTAGTAACTTAATTCTCATATACATCAAATAAACATAGATGAGCTCATCATGCTATATTCTTTCAAGAAATTATTCATTTCATCTCATAATTCTCACAGCATGTCAAGTAGTTTATTCGTTGAATCATTGAAATTCCAATGGATACTCAAATAGTACACTTAAAGTGTACAATTCAATAACCCGTCAATTCATATGCAAGAGTACCCATTAGGGCACATAATCAGTGAGCACACTCTCAAGCCACATATCATATAACAGGATTACTTGTCCAAGATAAATCTTGTTTCCAACATATGCTCATAAGAGCTTAATCAGGATTACCCGTCTGAGCTAAATTCTATCTTTATCATATGCTCAAGAGGGCTTATATCAGGATTTCCAGTCCAGGCTAAATCCATTCTGTAATGAGGTCAATAGGATTACTCGTCCGAGCTAAATCCCGTCAGTAACAAATGCAGGACCTCATTCAATAGAGGAAATCACATTTATCGATCGAAATTTAATATTCAATCAGAACTTACCCCTTTACAAACAATTTCAAGCATGTATTCAATTTCTATATTATTACATCCAAATTAATTTACATAAATATAAATCATATTCTATACAAATACAACATTCAATTCAACATATTTACATGTTCAATTAAGTTACACGAACTTACCTCGACACTTATTCGCGTTTATAAATCTACTAATCCGAAACTTTCTCTTTTCCTCGTTCTAACTTTGAATTTGAGTTATCTGTATCTATATAAATGAATGCAATAATCAATTTATCACATTTCATATTCATTTGGACTCAATTTACATCCTCGACAAATTTACCATTTTGCCCCTAAACTTTCCATAAATTTTAATTTCAACCTTAGGCTCGGAAAATAAAATTCATGCAATTTACTCCTTATTCCAAGCCTAAATTTTCAAATTAATCCCCCAAATAGATAGATTAAACTATCCTAGTTTCAAAAATATCAAAATTACTAAAAATAAGACAAGAAAACTTACCTAATTAAGCCAAGAAAGATTGTTTTCTCTTTCCTAGGGTTTTCATGGAATATTTGGGAAGAAAATGATATAAAATTATTTTAATTCTATTTTAATTATTTATCATCTTTAATTATTTCTATTTCCAATTTAGTCCTTGCCCTTTTTCTAAATTTCTATGGATGAATCATCAAAAATATCTACTAACTTTTAATTAATGGTCTAATTACCATATAAGGACCTCAATTTTTGAATTCCATAGCTATTTCATCCTTCTAGCTACTAAAATTTAACTTCTGTATTTTATGCGATTTGGTCCTTTTTGTAATTAAGCACATAATTGGTAAAATTTTCTTATCAGAATTTTCACATGACATCTCTATCATAATATGAACCATGTAATAAAATTAACATAAATTTTATTTTCGGCTAGGATTTGTGGTCCCGAAACCACTATTCCAATTTCACTGAAAATGAGCTGTTACAGTTAGATCCGGATGACAATATAAAGTTGATGGTAGAAAGACCAACACTTACTGAAGTTCCCAAGTTTAGGAGATTTTATGTAGGGTTTAACGCTTTGAGAAAATGGTTTTTGGAATGTTGTAGACCCTTTATTTATTTGGATGGATGCTTTTTAAAGGAGAGATTCAATGGAGAACTTTTGTGTGCTATGGGGAGAGATGGTAATGACCAAATATACCCTATCTCATGGGCAGTTGTAGAGAATGAAAAAAGAGAAATATGGAGATGGTTTATTAATAATCTTATTTCAGATTTAGTAATTGGTGATGGTTTTGGATTCACTTTTATGACTAACAAACAGAAGGTATGTTTACTTAAATAATTCTATGATATTATGCTTACTTTATTAAACTAACCATCTATTATCATTGTTTTTGTTTACATTTAGGGATTAATGAAAGAGATTTTTTAGTTTTTGCCAAGGTTTGAGCATAGAGTCTGTGCAAGGCATCTATATGCCAACTAGAGGAAAGAAAATCTTAAAGGAGACTTGCAACAAGCATTTTGGAGAGCTTGCAAATCATACATAATTGCTGACTTTGAAAAGCACATCGAAAAGATTGACTGTATCAAACATAGTGCCAATATAATTCTACTTAGGAACTGACCTTAAGTAATAGTCAAAGGCCTTTTTTTCTGGTAGGTCCATATGTTATGCAACTAACAACAATTTTTTTCGATTCATTTAGTACAGCAATTTTAGGAGCTAGGTCAATGTCTATAATTTCCATGTTAGAAGAAATCAGACAGTATGTTATGGGTAGGATTGTAAATAATTTGGCCAAAACTAAAAACTGGAATGATTAATTCTGTCCTTAGATATGTGAGAAATTACACAAAAGTATCCAAATGAGTTCATACTGACATGTTAAATGGAATGGGGCAAAAGGGTTTGAAGTAGCCAACTTTGGTGATGTTGTAGTTGCTGACTTATTTTAGTGGTCATATAGTTATAGGAGATGGGATCTCACTAGCATCCCATGTCCACATGTTGTAGTAAATTTGTGGAAAAAAATTGATATTTTTTATTTTATTTATAAGGAGTTTAAAAAATATGTTTATGAAATTATGGCTTTGTATTGCCTGCCCAAGTGAAAAAATTTGGTTGAAAATTGATATGGGAACAATTGACCTCCTATTATGGGAACAATTGACCCTCCTATTCTACGGAAAATGCCAAGAAAACAAAAAAAATAATAATGTCATAGTCAGAGAAGGAGAGATAAGTGGGAGTAAACTGTCTAGAAAAGGGAGGAAGATAAAGTGCCACTAGTGTTCCATGGTTGGACACAACTTCAAAAGCTGTCAGAATTTAACTTCTATAAGTGTTATTAACTTATAAAAATTTTAACGCAAAACATGTTTAATTTGAGAACTACTAACATGTTTAATTTGCAGAGTACACCTCCACCAGCTAGAGTACTTCTAGCAGTTCTTGCTCCTTCTGATCCTGCTCCACCAACTCCTCAAACTATTGCATTTGAAACATCTACATCATCACTGCTAGCTCCCTCAACACAACCAACTCCTCCCACCATGCCAACCTCTTCAACATAGTAAATACTTACAAGACTTTGTAGTAGGGGAAAACAAGCTATGCAAGGGATTGGGTTATACCCCGATGAGAGGACAATGATGCAAATTTTGAATGTAAGTAACCAACCTCTAAATTGTTTATTGTATTTTGATGACATGTTTTTTAATTATGTATTTTATGCATTACAGCATCGTATGAAAGGGAAAAACATGGTGATTGCCCTAACCAAGTGCACCAATAAAAGGAAGGACAAGGAAACTGCTGGTAGGACTCAAGAAAGTAGGAACACGAAAAAAGGCTAAAATCCACCCAAGCACAACCGTAAACCATGGAGATAGTTGATGTTAATCCATGTTTAATTTGATTGTCATTTTGCGTTAACATACAATGATAATTTTCTTTTGGATGTATTTCAATGATGGACAATTTAATTGATGGTTGTATTTTGATGGAAACTTTATTGATGTTTATATTTTGATGGATGGTTCAATTTATGGATGTCAATTTATGGACAAAAAAAACAAATTTTTCATTCCCACTAAACAAAATCACATCCCCCGATCTTCATTTTACACATATAATAAAAAAATAGAATATTAAAAAATGGCAGTACACAACAATTCTCTACAAACTGCAATGGCAAATCAAAACCCTAAATCTTAATTTACCTCTTTGAACTTTGAACACTCAAAGAATTTTCTCCCTTTGTTCTATGGAGCATTTGCATTGCAAACGAGTGCCCTTAAACCGCAATGGTAGTACACAACACTTCTCTACGCACTTGATTTCCTGTTCGTAGAAGAAGACATGGTGGAAACATGAATAAGACAGAAAATGAAGAAGAGGAAAGAAAAAAAAAAGAGAAAAGAAAGGGGAAAATTTAAGAGAAAACCAAAGTTGGAAAAAAAGGAGATGTAAAATGTTGAAAACTGTTGAAAAAACAAAAGAAAAGAAAATGGCAGAGCAGACGATGCAAAGAGAAAATGAAAGGACAAAAATGTTGAAGAAGATGGTGAAAAATGATGAAAAATTAATGAAATATAACTTTAAAGGAAAAAAATTTAAAATGAAAAAAAAACCAAAGGGGTGAGGTCAACAGATGAAAAAGAAATGGGTCAAATGGAGTTCCTAAATTGCAACATGTGGCGGCGCGTGATTGGACAGTGTTATCACGTCAACAAAATTTAAACGGCGTTAGGCTCAGGTACCAAACTAGTGGACGGGAAAAAAGTTCAGGTCCCAATCTGGGATAAAAAAAACCATAGGTACCAATCTGGGAGAAGTGGACAAGTTCAGGTACTAATCTTATATTTTTCCCTTTGTATTATTATATTTTTGATCAGCAAGATGGTTAAATTATTAACTTATAATTGTGACGTGATGGATGCCTATTTTGTTCCTTGTGGTTGAGAATTTAAATCTTGTTCATATAAGTGAATATCCTGATTCTAATTTAATTATTATTGCCAGCAAATATTTTAATAGACAATTTACAGATTTGGTATAAATTTTCAAACAAATTCAATATTTGACTTCGTTTATTTCATTAAAAGCTAATTTCAGAAAATGATTTTTGGAAAATGGAGTGATTTTCTGAAAAAGATTATATTTCTGCTATTTGAATAGTTCTACATAAAAAAATTTCTGTCTAACAAATTTCTTTGAAATCATTTTTCAAAAGTTATTTTAGTAAAACAAATATAATAAAAAGTTATTTTTAGTAAAACAAACATAATAAAGTAGTGTTTGTAAAGACACCTAATGATTGGATTTGGGTGTAATTGCTTGTAATTATATAAGGGTGGCATGTTTGGGTAAACCATTTTAATTGATAGTCCTACTGAATTGGGTATAATTGGAGCACCACAATTGCACTTTTCAATTCTTAAGGGAGAAGGTGAGAATTAAAGTAATTACATAGGTAATTATACCCAAATTCAATTTTAAAATATATTTTATAAAAGTTATAAAAATTATATTATAAGCATGAACACGAAGGAGTGTTTGAGATGGTTTTGAAAAAAATCTTATATTATAAATCCTAAAGAGTATTATAAAAATAATTTGTATATTTTATAAAGTTGTAGCAAAAATTGTATTATTTAAATCCTAAAAATTCTAAAGTTATTGTCAAAAAATATTATAACAAATAATTTACATTTATTAAAGTGTTATAATATATTTATTTATCAAAAGTTATGGCCAAGTGTCACGGGGTTAGGACTTTAGTCCCGCAGTCCATGTGGCTTTAAGAAATTTCTTAGGTTCAAATGTACCTAAGTCAGCCTTACTCTTGCAAAGTGAGAATTTTCGTAGAAATTATTTAAAGCACTGAATTGAAGTGAAAGCAACTCAAAACGAAATAGCAACAAAAGAACAAAAAATGCAATAAGAAAGTATACACACAAGGTGTTTGGGTAAATGCTCTCTAAGTATCTCTATTACTTTGAAGGATTACAATTAAGTGATCTCAAATGAGAAGGAAAGCCTTTATGTATAGTTGAGCTCCCTCAAATCCAATGATACAGATTGAATTACATCGATGGCTAAAATTAGTGCCTATTTACAATATGAGAGTCCTAAGGGATTTAAACTATATACATATTTATCTCTTAAGATTTACAATAATTACCCTGATAACTCTAGTTTTACTGGAATGTTTCACTAGGTCACCAAGGCTTCAAGTAGATGGGCTTTTCCATATATTCCACGAGTCGAGCTAGTTCAAATTGGCTAAATGAGCCCTATTTCATCAGTTGACCTCCATTAAATGTTCTGTGTGCAATGGTTATGATCTTTGATCTACGGCTCATGACATTCTCTCTCACCCATTCTTACGACATCCTCATCATGTCCTCGAAATAACATTGGTCTGATTGGTCTTAGAATGGTCTCGATGCCTCATCTGATTCCCAACTTGGCTCTTGGGTAATTCTACCCCTTAGAACATTTGCCTCAACTTATGTCTCTATCGTCATCTAACTCGAATTGTATTTCTTTCTTGTACATTCAATTGTAAAAGGTCACTGCTTTTACTTGCCTCCATTCTAACTTACCTTGATCAAGACTGTAATATCCCGAATTAGGGCCTAATCGGAATAGTGGTTTCGTGACCATAAATCCGAGATAGAAATAATTATTTTATAATTATTTTGAGGTTTATGATATGATTGCATGATTGTGTGAAAATTTCGTGATGAAATTCTATGCCTAAAGTGCTTAAATTGAAAGTAGGGACTAAATCGAATAAGTTGCAAAACTTGCATTCTAGAAGTTTTTAGTATGAAATAGTTTTGGAATATTAATGAGGAGGTCTTAAATAGCAATTTGACCAATTTTAAGTTCATGGACAAAATTAGGACATGGAAGGAATTTTGGAAAGTTTAGTAGTAAGGGTATTTTGGTCATTTAGTTATTAAAATGAATTAAAACAAAATTAAAAGCCATTTTTGTCCATCTTCTTCATTAGGCCGAAATTTCAAGGGTTCTCCATAGCTAGGGTTTGTTTCAAGCTTCCAAGCTCCATAATCAAGAAAGACGTGGAATCGACCTCAATCGAGGAAAAGAAAAGATTATGGACTAAATTGCAAAATCTTTGTATTTTGGTACCAAGGTAAGTTCATGTGTAAATAATGTAGCATAATGGTTATTTTAAGTTATTGATGTTAATTATATGTTAAGCTGAATTTTATTATGAAATGTATGCTTTGTGGTTAATTTCAAATAATATGTAAATTATGTGAACTACTTGTTAAATATAATTGTTACCGAGTATTGATTTCGCATTCTACGGAAGACGGCAAGGATAAGTGTTCGAGGAAAAGCCCGTTTGAACCTTAGGAATAGATTAGGATACAAGTGACATGTCACTAGGATGATTGAGCATCCGAACTCGTTGAGTTGAGTCCGAGTTCACTTATGGATGCGAATGTCCGAACTCGTTGAGTTGAGTCCGAGTTCAATTATGGATGCAAACGCCCGAGCTCGTTGAGTTGAGTCCGAGTTCGCTTATGGGCGGGTTACATGATTGCTTGATTGCATATATGGCACTTATGTGCAAGTTATCCATGTATCCGAATTATATTCCGATGTGTTCAACGGGTAAAGTTCTACTCAAATGGAGGAATATTCGAGATGTAAAGAGACGTATTGGTAAGTGATGTGAAATGGATATTTTGGACAGGTATGTATTTAACCCTCGGGTTGAGTATTGATACAACCACGATAAGGTAATAAGATGATGAAAATGATTAAAATGTGATATGTGTTTTAGTGATACATGCTAATGTTGATTGGTATGACTGTTTGTTATGTTACTTATTATTTGCATATGAACTTACTAAGCATTTATGCTTACTCCCTCCTTCTTACTCATTGTAGTTTTGGACAAGCCAGCTCAGAGTCGGGATAGGTCAAGGCTCACCACACTATCCGGAAGACTTTTGGTAATGGCTTGTAAATTTAAGTATGGTATGTATAGCAATATACCTTTTTGTGTAAATGATCTTATGGTATGGTGATGGAATGGTTGAGGAAATGCTTGATAATGATAAATTATGAAAATAGTTAGTTTAGATTATATTTGATGTTAAGGAAAATTATTAAGATACTTAGTGCATAAAAACTCATAAAAGGGATGAAATTTGCCATAAACAGAATACTGCAGCAACACTGATGCGAGTTTAAAAATTTACTAAAAATCATAGAAATTGAACTTGGTAATGAACTACATATCAAATTGAAGCTTATTATGTCTAGTTTTACATGAAACAAATGAAACAGGTAAAGGAATTATATGTTACAAGATATTTGAATTTTAGTGAAACAAGGTCATAGCAGTTTCTGAATCCCCTATTCCAACTTTAGAAATTCACCATAAATTGTAAAGATATAATTAGGTAGTGTATTTTATATTCTCAGAATCCTTATTGAGTCTAGTTTGAGGAGAAATAAACCTCATAGTCATATGGATTTTGTACAGAGAGAAATGTGGTTCGTAGTAAATAGAGATCAGACCAGTCAAGTCCTAAAACAGGGGTAAATTTAACTAATAAACTGTACTAATTGGCCCAACCAAAAATTCTAGAAAAAAATTAGTAGATAGGTATATGAGTCTAGATTTAGGGAAAATTTACTGATCTTGATTTCGAGTTTCGTAAATCGAGATATGATTTTTCTTGTGACTATGATGCAAGTAGCTTAAAAGCTGTGAATGTAGAAATAAATAATCCAAAGTTCTAAATATGTTAAATTAAGCTTAGTAACACCTCATACTCGACTCCGGCGATGGTCCCGGGCGTGGGGGCATTACAAAGACCCTCTTGATCCTCGCAAATAGGCTTTTACATACTTACAAGTATTGCCACTAACTTTGGTTTGTAAGCCACTAGGCTTACCCTCTTTAGAACTCTAAAAGGGCCCTTGTATCTTTGCCAAGCCAATGATAAGTCATAATGTAAAACATTAGATATGTGTTTAAGATGGACATTACTTGTCACATTTACTCATTTTAACTACCTAGTTTGCATCACTACTTTGTCCCCAAAATCTGATGCACAACCCACCTCTCTCATAGGTGGTAGACCCACTGATGACTCAACAAGCTTTATGCACCACACGGCCTCAAGCTATCATACGGTCGTGTGACCCCTGTTTTGCATTTCTACCTATTAATTTGTAAATGTTTCAAATTGGTCCTAATTTGGTTCCGAATTTTTTCAAAGGCTTTCGTAAAACCTATTAAGACTTGGTTTTGATTGTAATGCTTAATATAGAATTAGTTTGTATTTATTGAGTATTAAGTATTATTGAATAAATTGCTTGTGAATGCTCCAATTTATTGTTGTAGCATCCTATAGCATGGGTCCAGTGGACCAGGTATAGGGTGTTACAGTTAAAGTCCATGAAACACATATAATTGGACTCAATATAGGAGAGGCCCAACTCCCCTTATATGGAATACATAGGACGAAAAACCCTAGTATTCCTGTCTAAGGTTGTCACCTCTCTCCCTAAATAATATGAAGTTAGGGATTTTTCTATCAAATTAATATTATTTGTATTCTACCACTTCAACTAGGATTCTACCAACTCTCTTTATAAATAAATGGCACTAGTAGACATCAAATCACACCAACAGAAAAAGAAAAACATAAGTTTCTCTGAAGTTTTCAATATTTCTATTCTGACAGAAAGTAGTGGAAATTTATTTTAAGTATTTATTTTTTAAGAATTGCAATTCTATCGGTTTCTATTTAAGAGAGATTTATTTCCTACTAAAAGTAATGAAAAATTTTTGGTTCTATGTTTGATTCGACTTGTTTAAGCCCACACTCAAAACAATTGCGGTACGAAAATAGCGGAAAAGATCGTTTGGTTGAAAGTTGAGAAAGACAAGGATCCATCTATTCAAAAACACAAATATGAATTCGATCTATGATTTATTGCTATAAATATCACAAATTCGGTCGATTTTCAATTTTTTTATTTTCTATTATATAATAAAATTATTTTCGAACCGGATTTTTTCCAACAACCTCTACTCTCAAGAAGGGAAGACCGAATTGTACCACATGTCCAATGATTGATAGTCTTCAAATATTTCTCCTCCAAGTCATCTGGTTTCTTTTCCTCAATGGTAATGTGTTAACCTTGTTGAAAGAGAGTATCTAGAACATCACTTTGCCATATACCAAAATGACTCGTGCCCTCGAAGATCTCCATTGCTAATCTCGTATTTGCCACTATCAATCTTGTCTACGTGATCGATGTCAGAGCTCTTGGATTGTCTATCATTTCAATCATAATCTTTCAATATGTCATAGGAAATCTTTTCTTATGTAGAAGATTAGTTTAAATCGCAACCACAAAGTATACTTCTAATAACCTTTGGATCTAATACTACTTATTGTGTGCATAAGGCAAAAGAGACTAAATTATTGTACTAGAAAACCACACTAGGTTTAATTCCCAAGAAAAATTGGAGGGGTCACAAATGATCTTGCTTAAAACCCAATCTTCTAGACAAAATTTCCCTACAATGTAATTTAATAAGACAATATATCATTACAATTATACCGTATAAAATATTGAAAGATAAATTAAATAATAAAAAAACACCAAAAATTTAACGAGATTCGGCAAATTACACCTACATTCTTGAACACTACCAAATATATAACACTGCAAAAAATACCAGAGAAAAATTACAAATAGGAAGAGATAAAAATTGACTTATAAAGAACATGGAAAATTTTGAGATGATTTAAAGGTGGTTACTACCTTTATTTATAGTAATACAAACACTCCACAACCTTGTATTTTTAGATGTGGGGTTGTGTTATTTCAATAGATTCTTTAAGTGAAAAATGAAAAATTTTTATGCTATTCTAAAAAGCCAAAGACAAATAGCACTACTATTTGTTTTCTTTTGTTTCCCCTTTCGCTTTTGGTTGCTACAGATCACAAGTTAAATTAGGAAGTATTTGGATCACTTTAGAACTTAATCAAAGCAATAACATTCCTTTATTACTTAGCTAAGAAAAGTGAAATTGAAACACTTTATACCTGACCCGATCGTCAAGTTCGGATTATAGAGTGCTACACCCCATATCTGAAAATTAACTAACTAATTCTTATTGCAATCCAAAATTCATATTCACAGAGTACAAGTATTATGAAAACACAATCGTCTATTTAACCTTGCAATATACATGAATTTACTTCCAGTTATATACTTTAGTCTAATATATAGAATATTTTACAAAGTAGTCTTTAGCATGCTAATTATGTGCTTTGGTTTGAAAGTAACATTTTGAGCATAGATAATTGCATCTACGACTATAACCCTGAGGTCCCACCTCTAGGCCACCCCGCTGTATGTATAATATGACTACGAAACAAATTTTCCTTAACACAACGGATTCTGGCCTGGTCCCTCCCCAAACTCTCAAATTTTCTCTTTTTACCTGCAATAATTAATAACACATACATAAGTTCAATTGAACTTAGTGAGTTTTCATACCTTGTCTCAATACAACACTAGTAAACTTGTGTTTCACGACTCCTCATTCATGTTCACTTGAAAACAGAAAATTTCATATTTGGCTATACAAAGCCTTAAACACATAAAGCTTCCACTAATGAGATTTCATAGATGTAATACTAAAATAAAGATTTAATAATGATTGATCCCTCGGTCAATTATCCTACTGATTTAATCTTCACTAGTTGCCTTTGTGGACCCTTATGCATCTATTTCCTTAAGAGGAAATCCTTGTGGATTCTTACTTACAAACTTGTGAAAGATAGCCCATATATAATTCCCATAGCATGTCTTGCATCAATAAATATAGATAACCAAGTAAGACAAAGCTTGGCGAATAGTCCTTGTTGCAAACTTCTATTAATAACTTATCCTTACGAACTCGAATTCGTAGTATGATCCTTGTGTATTCACGTTTCAGACCCAAAATTTGCGGATTGACACTTAGCGAAACATATAGACGGATTCATAAGGAAGAACCCCATTATGGATTAATAAAAAAGATCTACTCCCCTAAATCTATTAAATAAATCTAACGGATCGTCTTATCCTACCTTTGTCTTACAATAACAAAAGTCACATTCATAGTAGTCCACTCTGAGAAATAGATAACATGTAAGCGGATTCTTAAGAGTGAATCCCCTATTTACGGAATCATTCATATGAGATAATCCTGACAGACTGTTATATCTTTCATATATAGACTCGCATAAACAGATAACTAGTACCTTTGGTTTCGCTCATAATAATAGATTAGAAAAGAATGAACTCTTTCTTGGAGGACTTATCATGCGGATCCCATATTTGCGACGACATAGATGCAATCACATATATACATATTCATATATGCGATTTTATCTAGTGAACCTTCATTGGATTATGACATCTAGGCATATCTAGTAGATTCATAAACACAAACTATCTCACGGACCTCTTTGGCTCTTGCCATGGCCATGATCTTGTATTCATTCATATGGCGTAAAGCCTCCGACTTTTTAAAGTCCTTCATGTCCCATAAATATCTCTCATATGTCTTATAAAAGGCTTTCACATACTGATACACATCTTTCTCCATACAGTTCGTCCGAACATTCACAAAGCCACATATCATTAATATTCATTTTTGATATAGTTCGCCCGAGCCTCCGTAAATCCTCCTTGTTAATTTGAACATATAAGTGTTCCTCCGTAAGGCCGGGGTCATTCTTCAATCCCGATTTGTATTTACATGTCTTATCGGAGGCAAATCACATATCATATTCTCTTTTCTATCTTCCATCTTAATCACACTTTGACAAGCCTCCGTAACTCTGCATAATTCATACACATGCATTCAACTAATGCTACTATTCATGCATGACACACAATATGCTAAACATTTCATCAATTCAGCATGATTAAACTTATGACCAATCATGTATTTTCATATCTACTCAACATGCATCATTCAGCTATAGTACAACTCATCTTTTGCATAACATTTCGTCAAACCTACTTAACACATGATATTAAGGTAAACAAACAACCATTTAAGTTCTAAGTTCTAGAACTCACCTAGAGGTTGACATTATGTCTATCTACGTCGCTTTTTTCTTACTACATGAGCCTCCTCAGTCAACAAACATAACAACCATTTTAGAATTTCCAATGAAGATAATTCATCATCATAAGAATCATACTTTACTTTCATACAGAGGCCATTTAAATGATTATCCACAATTTCAACCAAAAATAACAGATTAGATGGATAACTGAAATCCTTAACTTTCTTTCATTTACTTAAATTCGTAACACAGAAAGGTTAAAAAGCTTACAAGGTTAATAAATTATCAATTACTTATGCACAACCTTTAGATTCTTTCTTTCATGCAGACTGCTCTTATCTTTCTTCATTCAACTAGACCAATGAAGAAGATGAAGAAAGAACAAAAAAAAAATGAAGAAACCATATCAGAGAATAACCTCTCCCTCATATGCTACTCACACATTTCTTTCACCGATCTCAAACTCAACAACCAAATGTGCATATTCATAACTATCATGTCTCCCACTAAGAAACTTTATAACGAAACCAAGGTTGAAATCCAACCTTTCCACAACCAGCCTGCCATTTCTTCTTATTTCCACTAGAACATGCTCAATTTGTAAAATTTTCAAATTAATACCCAAAATCATGATTCCAACTTAAATTTGACGTTCCAGGGTGTGACAAAAACACATGAAATTAAAATCCTAAACAAAAAAAAATTCCTTCTTTGTGAGAAAGTAAAGCCCGAAAGAATAATTCAAAATGAGCCAAAGAGCATTACCAGTTTAAGATGAAGGAAGAAATTTTGGTCAAAAAAATAGATAGAAAGGAAAGATGAAGAACAAATAAAAAAAATCTTACCAGTAATCTTTGAGAGAAAGGTGATGGTGTCGTTGATGCTACCATCGTTGGAGAAAGAAAGAGAGGAGAGGAGGCTTATTTTCTATAATGGAGCCAATAAAGAAAAAAAACAAAAAAAAAAGATAAGTTTTGTGTAAAATGTCTTACGGAAAAAAAAAAGGCATAAGACACTTTCCAGAAGAACCTTCCTTTTTTTCGTTGACTTATAAAATGACTTAGGTTGACTCAAGTCATTTTACTCAACCAAATACATAAAAATGTGTAAAACATTTTCTAGAAAATGAAAACAATGAAACAAACGAAGATAATGTTCCTAATCGATAATTTTTTATCACAATATATTATTTAACTCATAACAAGAATACATTCCAAAATGTATTTGAAAAAAAATATACTAAACATATTTGATAGAGTTTATCCTACTTGTTAGGTTTACTACTTTCCTTAATGGATCTATTACATCTAATGGACCTCAAAGCAAATTGTTTACATGTTACTCTATTCACTTTTTTTGGGTTAAAGGGAGGCTGACATAAGTCTAAAGTGCTAATAGTTGAGAATCGATAAACTTGTCAACAAGTTAGTATTGTATTTGGTGAAAGCTCAAAGACTTGGAAAAGCAACAGGTTGAAAAAAGTGAGAGCCTTTAGTTCTCGGTGAAAACATATATTTCAAAAACCATGCATGCTTTCACAATCATCCACAAAAAAATTCTCAACATTTGCACTTGTTGTAAAGCTCTTCGGGCCTTGCCCCATTGGCATTGCTAGTGTTGTTTTTTTTTTTTTTGTCTTACGCCCAAGCCTTGTGTTCTCATCTTTTAGATCAGTTCAAGGGTGGTTTTTAGGCCCTTTAGAACTTATTTGACCCTTTTGATGATCTTTGTTGGACGGTTTCTTTAGCCATTTTGCTATTAGTTCAATCCAACACAGAAGCCTATAATGTCATAGAACAAAGTGCAAAGCCCGTGACCATGGCACAAGATGTGCCCCATGGAGGTCTATCGATTAGATGAGGAACATTTAGCCCACGAGAACTGGCCCGATTCAAACAACTGTTGGAAAAGCCTGTCAGATTGAAGCCTGGTTGGCCTGATAATGAAGATATGGCAACTTAGGCTATTTTTAGTAAGTAAGGGAATCATATCTTGTAGATTTGATTTGATATGATGTAATTTTGTAAATCCCTAAAATCAATGGATAGGCTAATATCGTCGTCAATGTAATTTGATCTTGACCGTCGGTTTTGGGGGAGCTCAACTATAAATGGAAAGCCTCCCCCTCATTTGTATATCATCCATTGTATGTTGAATTCTTAAGACTAATAGAATTCTTTGAGCATTTACTCAAATACTTTGTGTACATTCTTTCTTTGACTTTATGTTATTCATTTTTAGCTTCTTTTGGCACAATCGCTTCTGCTATACAAATTGGTGCCTCAGAGGAATTCTAAAAGAATCCTCACTTTTGGGTGTAAAGGCTGACTTAGGCGAGTTTGGACGAATGGATCGCCTAAGGTCGCACGGATCACGAGACAAAAGATCTAGCCTTGTGACAAGTGGTATCCGAGCTATTGGTTAGAAGGCATTGTTGGGATGTCGAAAGAAATTGTTGATCAGAATGAGCCAATGCAAACTCGTGGGAGGGCCAGAAAAGTAAGTCGCTCAAGGGGCATGCTGACAGCTTTGGACAACTAAGTAGTTAATCTCGAGGAGCCTGTAGGGAACATGAAGGAGACGCTTGAGTTGGTCAAGGGACGTACAGATAGGTTTGACTCAATGGAAGAGCAACTCAGAAATTTTGTGTTATATTCTCTCGATGCCAATACGAAAAAGATGAATGAATTAGTCAATTCCACTACGAAAAAGCTGGCAGAGAGGGATAAGAACCTTGGGGATATGTTTTTAGCTATAAAGAAGGAAATTGAAGAGCTTAAGGGGAAGCTCACGATTTACAAAGCTGCTTTGAGTAATAGGATGTTGTCTTCAAGGCCGAAGCAACAAGCAATGGATGTTCCCAAACTAGAGAAGTTCAAGGGTGCAAGGTCCGCAAGGGATGTGGACAACTTCTTGTGGTAAATAAAGCAATACTTCCGAGCGATGGATATTGAGAATGATGCTATTAAGTTAAACACTACTTCAATCTATTTTACTAATGTGGCTCTCTTGTGGTGACGTCGTAGGTCCACGGATGAGAAACGTGGTGGGAACACAATTGGAACTTAGGAGGAGTTCCAAAGAAAGTTGAAAAAGCAGTTTTACCCACAGTATGCCGAGAAGGAGGCTCGAGCTAAGTTGTGTCGTCTCACACAATAAAGCACTGTTCGGGAGTATGTTTGGGTGTTTAACGAGTTGATACTTCAAATATCCTACTTGAATTAGAAAGAAGCGTTCTATTGGTTTGAAGATAGGTTAAAATCGTGGGAAAAGAATGAGTTGCGTAGGCAAGGAATCACTGAACTTACTATAGCCATCGCCGAAGCAGAGTCCTTTGTTGAGCTTAGTCCAACAAAAGACAAGTTCGAGTCATCTAAGCCCAATGGAAAGGGCAATGGTGAGAGAAACCATGAAGAAGATGAAGAAGGACATAACGATGATAGTAATATTACCGATAGCACTAGTGGCAATGGGAAACCACGAGATATGAAGCGGGGATCCTACAACCCAAGGGACAAGGGGAAGAGGATAAAATGCTTCCTTTGTCAAAGACCACACATGGCGCGAAAATGTCTGAAGAAATCGATGATTTCGGCTATTAAAAAGAAAGATGAGCCGAAAGAAGAGGCAAACCCTATTGAGGAAAGACATTGAAGGTCAATTCAATGGTGCTCATTATTGAAGGTCAATTCGATGGTGCTCATTCCTAAAAAAAAGAATGGTGAAGAAGGGTTGATGTTTGTGGACATCAATATTATGGGTCAGAAGCGGAGTGCTCTTATTGATACGAGAGCATCAGACTTAGTCATATCAGAAAAGGCTACGAAGAAGCTTGGTCTGTTTAGTAGGAAATCGAATAAGAAGATCAAGATAGTAAATTCTGAATAGGCCCCAACTGTGGGAGTAGTTCGTAATGTGGAGGTGCAAATTGGCGAATGGAAGGGAAAGGAAGACTTTAAGGTAATCCAATTAGATGATTACGATTATGTACTTGGCTTAAACTTCCTTGACAAGATTCAGACAGTTCTGTCTCCATGGGCCAAACAAATTTATAGTGTCACTGGTCCATTATCAAATATTGTTGTGCCAGTGCATCGGGATATGAAGGTTGAGACCAAGGTGTTGTTGTCAATCCAACTAGTCGAAGATGTTTTGTACGGGAGAAACATTAACTCAATAGAACGGAATGCTACGAAAGCCCCTTTGGAAAAGTTAGTGGAGCATGAGACCGATACGAGACCTGTGGAGTTGACTATGAAGCCGTCACCTTTGGGAAAGGTGGATTGTGTATCAGACTTCAAGGGGAAAGGAGAGATGCAAAAGTAGTCAAAACGAGTAAATACTGCGAGTAAGGTACATTGCAAACACTCTAATAGTGTTTTGAATTCTAACTTGTTGGCTTGGCAAAGTCATAAGGGCCCTTTCAAAGTTCTTAAGTAAGGAGGCCGAGGGACTGGGAGCAGTACGAAGCCAAGATGTGAGAATCCAAGGGATTCCAATAGGAATAAGTCAAAATTGGGGAAAGTTAGAGCGGAGACTTCTTGCCAACGAAATGTAACAATGAGTGCAATGGTTCAAGTTAAAAGGCGACGAAAGCCGAGGCAAAGGTTCCGAAGGAAGGGACAACCCGATCGCAAGACAAGTTGGGAAGAAGCCAAGGCAACGAGAAAGTTCCAAGGTGAATCAAGTCAATGTCATTCAGAAGTCGCAACAAGGGTGTTGTGAGAATGGGTGGGGGAGAATGTCACGGACCAAAGTGGAAAGCCCGTGACCATGGCACAAGGATTTTCCCATGGAGTTCTATCGATTGATGAGAAATATTTAGCCCATAAGAACTGGCCTGATTCAAAGAACTATTGGAGAAGCCTGTCAGATTAAAGCCTAGTTGGCCCGATAATTAAGATATGACAACTTAGGCTAATTTTAGTAAGTAGGGGAATCATATCTTCTAGATTTGATTTGATATGATGTAATCTTGTAAATCCCTAAAATCAATAGATAGGCTAATCTCGTCCGTCAATGTAATTTGATCTTGACTGTCGATTTTGGGGGAGCTCAACTATAAATAGAGAGCCTCCCCCTCATTTGTATATCATCCATTGTATGTTGAATTCTTAAGAGTAATAGAATTCTTTGAGCATTTACTCAAACACTTTGTATGCATTCTTTCTTTGGCTTTCTATTGTTCATTTGTAGCTTCTTTTGGTACAACCGTTTCCACTTTACAAATTGGTGCCTTAGAGGAATTCTAAAAGAATCCTCACTTTTGGGCGTAAAGGCTGACTTAGGCAAATTTGGACTAATGGATGGCCTAAAGCCTCACGGATCGGGAAATTGAGCTTGTGGCTAACGCCTTGTGCTTACATAATTTGTTTGCACTTTTCACTTTCCATCTAATAACCTCCTCCTTTTTATATATATATATATATATATATATATATATATATATATATATATATATATATATACTTTATTTTCTTTAATAAATAGATTTATTTAAGAAAAACACACTACCAACCTTTTTATATAAAATATATTTTATTCATTTATCAAAAAAGAAAGTAAACAATTTATAGTTAATGCTATTGTTACGTAAAGGCATCAAGACTTTACATATGTATCTTTTATTTGAAGCATCTTCTAGCATCCATCATTATAGACAGCGTATATTCATTTAACTGGCCGGCTGCCATTTTACTTGGAGCTTTGAGTTACCCCTCACTTTAATATAAAACAGTACCTAAGAACCAAGAATACCCATTCAAATTAAATGATTCAGTGCCAGTTGTATTTTATTAATTAATAACAAATGATGATGACATCCCTAACCAGTTGACGATAAAAGCTAAGATAGGCAACAAAATTTCATCGTTTTTGGTTGCTTTGAAAAGCCATGGAAGACAAGATTGGCAGGCTAATCATTCTTATCATGTGTTGTTCAATACTGAAAGGAGCCGTATCTCAAGTTTACAGTGTTGGTGATGAAAACGGATGGAGCTCCGAGGTTGACTATGGTTCCTGGTCGGAGAAATACAATTTCACCGTCGGCGATGTTCTAGGTACGTCTTTACTGCTTCCTTCCCATTTGATTTCATTAAGTTTGGTTATGTATAGCGGATTTAGTTGCTTCCTATAATTTCATCTTTTTTATTTTTTTAATTAGTAAATTTTTCATTAATTTCATCGAAAAAATTTTAAATCATATCAAATGATTCAATAGAATTAGCAAAAAAAAAAAACCTTTAATCTTCAAATTGAAATTACACATTTTGAAAAATAAATGATCTAATTATAATAAAGGGATTAATTTCGTCAAAACCCATATCACAATAACCATCCATAGAATTTGACCCTTATTTTTAAACATATTATTATAAGACATATTCATTGTGGTATTTTTGTATAGATAGACTATTCTACATATTCAAAAGACAAAAAAAATAATGTATAATATTCATCCAATTATAAAAAGTTAAAATATGGGTATAGTCCTTATTTATTTCAAAATTAGGAATTTACTTTTACTTGTATTTTCAGTAGTTTAGTTTTTTTATTTTTAAATTTTAAAATTTAGATCCAATGTCAATACTGTTAATTTTTTTTTTTTTGTTAAATCCAAAGCTAATTATAACATTTTTTTAATTACAGGGCTACCAAATGAGTAATTTTTTTTTATTTCAAAATGTCACAGCAATCAATTTAATCAAAAAAAATTGACAATGCTAACAGTGGGACCTAAATTTTGAAATCCAAAAAGTAGAAAAACTAAATTCCTAAAAATGCAAATCTAGGGACTAAATTCTCAATTTTTGAAAAGTACAAGGACTATAGGCATATTTTAACCTAAAAATGACAGATATATGACAACATCACCATGTTTAAAAAAATAAGCCAATTTGTAAATAACCTTGTCACCAAATGGAGAATCAACCTAATCTTATTTTCATTAGAAAACTATTCTGCCTTCATCTTTAGCACTAGGAAAAAGCCTGTTTTGGGTCCTGATTGTGAACATATATTCATGATTCTTCCTCATAACCATGCTATTTATGAAGGTTTTCAAATATAAATTACTCAGCAGACACTATATTTTTGTAGAGTTTACATATAACAAGGGGCAACACAATGTGTTTGAAGTGACAGAGTCTACATATAGGACATGTGATGCGAGCAGTGGAGTATTAGCCAAGTATGAGAGCGGAGATGATAAAGTTGAGCTCACTGAATCAAAGAAGTATTGGTTCATCTGCAATGTAAATGGGCATTGCCTTGGGGGAATGAGGTTTGGTGTTGATGTTAAAGCAGGGAATACTAGCAGTACTAATTTGGACCCAACTCCATCAGCCAACTCTGGCAATGCCTTTGATACATGGAGTTTGGGTCTCTGCATTTTTGCATTTCAATTTCTTCTCCGTTTATTTTGTTGATTTGTAGTAATTGCTGTTTAGGGACCCATTTTTGTGTTCTTTTAACCATTTTATGTGCCAGGGTCTGACCCTGAATTATTGGGAATTTTATGCACCTGCTTTCACCGATTTAGTAACTTTTAAACCAGTGTCTTACTGAAATTCTAACAGCGGGCAGGCATATTAATTTAAAGAAATGTCCTGATGAATAAGCATACATGTTATGTTTACAAAGGGATACAATCATACAAGGTCCAAAGTCCCTTTTTTATCATGCTGAGCTTGAAGAAGGTCATCCCAAATGTTGCTTTGGGAACTGGAATGGAGATTGTGGAGCTGCTAATGATTGTAATAATTATATTCAATGCCTCTGTTGTGTTCTCTCACTCAGTTAAACTACCAACAAGTGGTTCACATTGTCCACATCAAGAATTTGAGACAGACTGCCCCCTTGTATCGCCACCGGGCCGACGGACACCGTTTCCTTCTAAAATATTCAATCTTTTATGGTCTAAACCTTCTCTTTGATGGGATGAAACTGAACCCATCCAACATTGTGGAAGAATCGTTAAATATGATTTGGTTATTATGGCAAACTCATTAACACGATATGTATCAACATTCAACACAAATCAACTACAACGCCAAAAGCATAGAAAATAAAATAAGACATTTTTTACATGAAAAAATAAAGAGTAAAAATTATGAGACTCGAGAGTCCACTAAAAATACCCACTATAATAAAAAAAAAATTACGAAACTGGAGAGTTCATCTAATGTTTGAGAAAGCCCAATTGCCCATGTGCCCTATAATAACTCTCAGCTTAAAACAATAAAAATTATTTTGAAATACTTAATTGATTAAAATAATAAAAATAAACTTAAATTCTTTTTTAATAAGTCTACTACTAGGTGCTACATATAATTTTTTTATCGAGAAAATTATTTTTATTTTATTTTTATTTTTTAATCATTTAAAATTAGGACCAAATTGATAAGATTTGAAAATATTGAAAATTAAATTTATTAAAATTTTAAAATTAAGACCAAAAATAATAAAAATGTAAATATTAGATAACTAAATTTATTATTATACCAATAAAAAAATTGTCATACTTTCATTATGAAATTAATAGTGATGTGGAAAAACAAATTTCAAAAACTTTAATAATTAAATTGAATTTTTAATTGAGTGATAAAAATAAAATACTCTTATAATTAGGTAATTATTTTTACAATTTACCCAAGTTTTAAATAATAAAGATAACTATGAGGCTTGGGAAGTTGAGTTGAGTTTCTACTTTGCTCAGGTTAAAACACATAAAATATTTTCATTTTGGCATTCAAAATAAAAAGTATATAATTTAAGTACTTTCATTATATAGTATAGTTATTTTGATAATTTTTTTAAAAATATAAATACTGATGTGGCAATTAAAATTAAGCATAATAATAAATTATATTTTTTATAAAATATTTTTTATATTTTATATTTCTTTAAATTTTTAGAATTAAGAATATATTTTTTTAATTTTAGGATCAAATTAAGATAATTTATAAATTTTGAAGGTTATTTTTTAAAATAATATAATATGTAAAAGATGATGACTAAATTTATTACTATATCAATATTTTTAACTACCACGTCAACATTTGTGTTTTAACTGATAGTGACCAAACTATGTAATTTAGATGCTTAAATTATAAATTTTTTATTTTAAGTGTCTAAAATGAAAATATTTCTATAGCTGGACGATATCTATGTAGTTTGCCCATTAAATAAATAAAAATTATCCAAATAAAACCCTAGCCAAAGGGGAAAAAAATATAGAAGCGATCTTAGGAATTTCATCAATCAGGTTCGTTACACGCTTGTTTAAACCTTTCTTTATGTTTTCAAATTTTCCCTGCTCCACATATTTTAGGGTTTTTGAGGTTTTACTTAAGTCTTTTACGGTTTCTGAGAAATCACGTTGGACGAAAATTCGGCTCCTTGTTATTCGATTTAGTTTAATTTTATAATAGAATTAACGATCAAGTTTGATTCTTTTGAACAATAATTTTGTTTATCTATTTCAATTGCTCCTTAATTTCGTAAACAACGGTTGAAAGATACACATCAATGGAAGTTCTGTGTATATTCTTGCTGGAAAAATGAATATTGGTGATAGTTTAGGATTTTGTTTTATTTATTTTATAATCTATTAAAAAAGAGTCCTGGATTTGCTTAATTTCCTAAGTTAATTTTTCAGATAAAACCTAGCAGAGAAAAAATGGAAGAAGAGCGAAGAGTGCACCCGGATTGTATAAATGCCTCAAATCCGTATCATGAATGCGTTGAATATTGCTTCCGGAAGATTGCTGAGGCCAAAGCTAGAAAGGATAATTCAGTGACAGGTTTAACTGTTATACTTGTAATTCTTAAATTAATGTTTTTGTTTACCCTGCCTTTTCCTTGAGAACTCATTAGACAGTTTATCTTTATCGGCTTAATTGCAATTTATGTTGTTATAGAAACTCCGCAACCTGAGCATGGCCAGCCTGTTACGCCTGCTGCTTATCAAGAACAAGATGAGCAACCTGGCATTCCGGAACCAGAAGAAAGCCCTGATGCTGATAGTGACGGCCCTGTTGAGGAGAACATTGAAGGAGACATTACAAATCTTACAGGAAGGCAGAAAAAACTATTTGAGTTGAGACTAAAGATGGTTAGTTTGATTGATCTTTCAAAAACAAGATGATCTGTTTTGTCATCTTTATATATGTACTGATTATTAAGAATGATTATCTGTTCCAGAATGAAGCGAGAAAAGCCAATCAAACAGCAATGGTGGCTGAAAAGAAAAGAATGGAAGCTCTGCCAGAATCTAGAGGAATTTCTAAGCAAAAATGGCTGGAGGAAAGGAAGAAAAAGATAGGAAAATTACTAGATGCTAATGGTTTGGATTTGCAAAATGCGTATATGCTAGATACCCAAGAAGCAGCTGAGGCAAAATATAAGAAATGGGAAAAGGATCCTGCTCCATTTGGTTGGGATGGTATGCTTCTATCTACTACTTATTATTTTTACTTTTCTCTTCAATTATCCTGGTTACATGATTGTTATGTTTCCTGGTTTTTAATGATACTCCTTGTTCTAATTTTTATGTTGTACCAGCTGCTTGTGCATGCATATTTCTAAGGCGTAAATATTATAGGCCCGTGAAACTTGTCCAATGCATTCTCATCTTTTGTGTGTGTGTGTGTGGATGAAAAAAGAAGAGCTCTTATCCATTCTGTAGGATAGAAAATTGTACCATGTCAATGAGCTCAGTCTGTGTTTTTTCTTGGAGGGACTTAACAGTCTTCAATCAGAAGACATTGTACAATGCATACAAGAAGCGGACAAAGAACATTGATATTGACCTAGAAGAATATAACAGAATGAAAGAAGCAGATCCAGAGTTCTATCGTGAAGCTTCAAGCCTCCAATATGGGAAGGTATGATCGGAAAAAGTAGGGGGAAAGGGTTGCTAGTTTCTTTCTTATTATCCTGCCCATTTGTGTAAGTATTCACCATGTGTTCCTTATGGTGAACAGGCACCTAAAACTTCAGAAGATAAGATTGAGAAGATGGTGAAGGAACTTAAAGACCGTGAAGAAAAGCGCAAGTCATTTAGCCGGAGGAGGAAGTTTCATGAAGAGAAGGATATTGATTCAATCAATGATCGTAATGAGCATTTCAACAAGAAGATTGAAAGGGCATTTGGAAAATACACTCTGGAAATAAAAAATAATCTTGAACGTGGAACTGCATTGCCTGATTAAGGTATATTGTCCATTGCTATGCTTTTGTCCAGCTCAGCAAGCATCAAGCCAGGCTTGCTTGCCTTCATAAATCAATGAATATGTATGGAATGTATTTTCAGATATATTCAACCTAACCTAATGGTTTGACTGGACTATAGTGAATCCAATGCTGTTATACGTATACCTCCCTGCAAGTGTATCTGATCTTCATCTTTTGAGTACTAATTAACCTTTATCTTTTACTGGATTGCTTGCCTCCATGAATCTATTTGTAAGAGCAGTATGTCTGAGATCTTCAACTCGGCCTTATGGTTTGACTTAGATTGGATTGAAGTGAATCTGATCCTGCTACTAGTATTCCTGGGAATATCTTTGCTGCTGATCTTTTTGAGTAACCTGTCATTAAACCTTGTTTTATTTTTCACTTGAGCACCACTTAGACTAGTCCAGAACAGATTGTGGGGCTTCACACTTTTCCCACTGTCTCTATCTCAGTATTTTCTTATTGATTCACTAGGTTGCTAAAAAAATGTACGACTGTCTTAACTAGTTATAACCACCTTGCAATAATGAAATCCTGCAAATGTTACCAAGTTGTAGGGAGATTCATTTGGAGGACAGTTATAGAGAGGCTAATTTAGCTGCTGACTGGATTGCTAGGACTAGGGAGCGAAAATGCCTTGGTGACTTGGTGTCATTTTCGTTAAATTAAATCTTTTATAAGGTTGCTTGTAAGAGTTTATTTTGCAATTTTCTGGATTTGGTACCTATGTACCTAAACCTAACACCATTTAATGTGATGATACATATAAATAAAAACAGGTCAATTACTTTGTATCATTCGTTGAAATTTATACTTTATGTTATGCTTTACATGTTGGTTCACTCATATTGTCGAAATTATTTTTTTATTTCTTCGATTTAAAAATGATGGATTGACTCTTTGGAAAGCGAAAATGGAGTCGCCACCAATCTTTTCTTGTTTAGGTGTGATCGGATCACCTAGAAATTTGAGTTGTTTTAATAAAACATTTTGGTTTACTAAAACAATGATTTTGGTCTACGAAAATATGAAAAAATAGGCTCGGGAGTCGGTTACGTACGAAGAAGGATTAGCACCTTCATTACGCCCAAAATTAGTATCAAATCGATTAAATACTGTCCTTTTGTTTAAAATTAAAAATGTTTTTAAAATGTGGTTTTTGTTGATAACATTTGAATAACCTGAGTCCATTGCCAAAAATCTTCTTGTTTTGACGTTCGAAAATTTGTAATTCGAAAATAACAAAAGGATGCCCAACTATTTGGTCTAACGAAAAATCGATACCCAGCACAGTAGGGCACGATTCCTCGAATTTTCAAACATTGACCATTGCCTCACTTTGGAAGATACAAGTGAAATTCCGAAGAAATATTCGATTATTTTGAGCAAATAGGAAATTGCAACCCAACACGATAGGGTACTATTTCCTAAACTGTTAAATACCGAACATTTCCTTTATAAGTTTTTTCTTAGAAAACATGAATGAAATTCTAAAGAGACATTCGATTATTTTGAGAAAACGAGAAATTGCAACCCAACACGTTAGGGCACGATTCCATGAATTGCTAAATATCGAACATCTCTTTCATTTTAATGAAATTTTTTAAAAGACATGAGTGGAACACCGAAGGAATATTCAATTGTTTTGAACAAATGGGAAATTGCAACCCAACACGATAGGGCACGATTCCCCGAATTGCCAAACACCTAATATTGCCTTTATTTGCGAAAAATCTTATTTTGAGGTAACAAATAAATGAATAAAACGAATAAAAAGACAATAATGAATAAGCTAGGAAATATTCGAGATTAAAAAGAACTAATAATAAATAAACAATCATTATGTAAGACTAAAATGATAGTACAATGAAGATAATAATAATATTAATAGTAATAATACAAGTAATAATTTTGGAATGATGTGTGAAATTATATATATGTATGTGAACATATAGATAAGTAAACAATATATATAATGTGTGAAGAGTAAAAGGTAAAATAAGTGTATTTAAAGAGTAATGGGTAAAAATATAATAATAATATAATAGTAGTAATAACGTAATAGTATTAGAAATATACGATATATAATATTGAAGTTAAATACATAATATATACATGTTAGAAATAATCATAATATTAAAACAACTATTAATAATACTACATAAATAGATATATAGTAGTATTATATACATGATATAGTTAAAAATATATAAACGTAAGATAATATGGGAAATAAAAATATATAAACGATATAGTATTAGGGCATATACAAAACAATAAAAATACAATATTAAAAGATATATATATATATAAAATGTATACATAATATAATATTAAAATATTTACATGGTATATACATAATAATGTAAAAATAAACTATTAGTAATATTATATAAATATATACATATAATAGTAATAATAATATAAAGGTATTTCATATAAACATAAATGCACGTGAAAAAGAAAAGAAAAAAATAATAATCACAAAAGTATGAAATCAAAATAATATGTAGAAATATGTTTATTCTAAAAAGAATAACTGAAACTTAATTGAGAGAAGTAACAAAATCCAAGAGATAACTTACAAGTAAAACAAATTATTGAAACAGAATTTTGGGCTAAAATTAATTGCGTATAAATGTCTGAGGTCTAAAATTGAAAATGCCCCAAATCTTAAAATACCGCGCAAATGGGGCAAATTGTAATAGCACATAGACTGCATGGCCAATTTAAAATAATATAAAAAACTTAAATATGACTCGATTGAAAGCTAGCACAAAGGAAGGGACCAATTGCGCAAATTACCCAATTAAAGGTAACATGCGCATGGTCCCAAGCAAAAAAACTGATCCCACTCCCCCATGCTACTTTGTTTTATTATTAATTAATCACACTCCCCCATGCCACTTTGTTTTATTATTAATTAAAACCATATTTTATTTCTCTTTTATAATATAAAAAAAAACCCTTTTTTTTAAAAACAAAAAAAAAAGTTAAAACACCACTCTATCATCCTACATTCATTTTTTAAAATAGAGAGAAGGCTCTCAACTCTCTCACCCTCTAAACATCCGGCCAAGGTCCGGTCACCAGACCACCGTAGCGGCCGTCGGTCGCCGGAGACTGCGCTGCAATCCACGGTGGCCGGAGAATGCGAAAAGGCCCATTTCTTACCCGTTTTCAGATGGATTTGAGGATCAAATACTCCTAGCCCAAAAATGTTTTAAAAAAAAACTTTGTCCTCTCCTTAGAACGGTTGTAACATTGGGGAGGAGCTCTTCCGACAACGAGAAGGCCAAACGACTCCGGTGAGTCTTTTTCTTTCTTTTCCTTTGTCGCATATGTATATAAATATAAAATAAGAGTAAAAAAATAATAATAATAAAAGTAAAATGAACAAGAACTTAAAACAAAAGTCGAAAACTTTGAAGCTTTTTTTTTCTCTATTTTTTTTCTTTTTTCAAAAGAAAATGCCCCCTATTTACAAACGTTTTTTTTCAAAATACAATCGATCCCCCCTTTTTTAGTCAACCACGCCGAACGGAGGGGAGGGCTTCGACGATGCGGCGACGGGGCCAGATCTGGTGAGAATCCCTCCTCTTTCCTTTTATTTGCGTTTTTTTTGTGTATCTTTGTTTAATTAGATTTGTATAAAAAATAAAAGAAATATTAAAGAAGCAAGAAAACGAAAAACGAAAATAAGGAGAATAAAATCGGAGATCAACCTTCGGTGTGTTTTTTCTGTTTGATTCCTTGAAAAATATGCGTGTGATACAATTTTTGGATCTCCTCCCTCTTTTTTCTTTTTTTTTTTAGTACCATCTCTTCCCTCTCTTTTATTTCCATATTCGTGTTTTTTTTTTAAAAAAATCTGGGATTTCAGGCTTTATAACCGAAATACAATGGATTTGCTATTGTCTATTTCCTTGTTTTCTTGCTTCTTTTCTGCCCCTTTTTGTTTTTTTTCTTCTTTTGGCTTTTGCAGGTGTAAGTGGAGCAGGTGTGCTGGTGGCAGACAATAGGGGTGGCACTAGGTGGCTAAAATTTTTTTTTTTTTGTGTGTGTTCGGGTTGAGCTAGTGTAATGGGATTAGGTTGGGCCAAAATGATTTAGACTTGTAACTGAGTAATGGGCTAGGTTTAATTTGGGTTTAATTTTATTAAGCTCGGGTAAAATTTGGGCCTTACACATATTATTGCAGCTTCTTAAATGCATATGATTATATATCATGATATTTGAAGGATTGAGATAAAAAGTTATTGTGCTTGACTTAAATTTATTAAAGGTAGTTCAAGTAAATAGCGTATGATAGTTATGGTTATGCTAGATGAGAGATATCGTCATTTTGTGGTGCTATAGGGGCTATCTGATTAGACTTGAGGAAAGCTGAAATGATAATTAAGTTTGTCATCATCCCAATTCCCTGTTCATATAGTAAACTTGTGGGTTTGGCCCCCATAATTGAAGGGTAACTTTCCGTTGTTTGGTGGCTACGAAACAATGGGGGGGATAATCAGGGAAGTTAAAAAGACCTTAAACCAGAATATTTACTTTACAGGAATCCAAGACTTAGGGACCATGATAGGCTGAGCAGTCTATTAATTGGAAAATTTGATTTTTGAAATGGGAATTGAATTCGAATAATAAATTGATATAAATATTTCGTATTTTTTTGGTCAAAAAATAAATAAAATGTTCTCTAAATATCAAAAAGATTCTATAAAAAATTTAAATTCTAAAATTTTCTAAAATAATAATTTTAAGAACTCCGATAAAAGTTATTAATTTTTTTATTTTAATTTAATTCGATTAAATTTATTCGAAGTGGTTTAAATTTAAAATTAAATTATATCCAACAGTAACCCTTGCAATTAAGAAAAGAAAATGGAAATGAAGCGCTGAACCCTCACCACTATGGTTGCATGCATGCCGTAGGCCATTGGTTAAATACTCTTGAAGTTTTCATCATCATATCAGGCCACGTACCTTTCGTAAAAAGACGGGACTATGATTCTCTTTTACACCACCCCATAAAAACATTATTACTTATAAATTTATTATACAAACTGTTTAGTTTGGGGAAAGTGTATTAATACTATTTCCCTTCTCTTTTGTACTGCACTGCTACCAGCCTACTACTTTGTTTTTTCGCTTTATCTTTCTTTGCCTTTGTGGTTTTAGCCGATTTCTCATAGGATAAGACTGAGTGGTAACCCATGTGCAGCCATGACGCGTGGCTTCGTTTGTAGGGTCCTCGGATTCCTTGCCCTCTCGTTTTCTGCTTTTGGCAACCAACTGACCTTTCCAGAGAGGTGAAAAAAGGAGAAAGAGGGTCAGAATTTTAACTTTTTAATCCCTTTTTTATCTTTCCTTGGGAAGGGGGCATCTTTGGTTCTTTCTTGTTACCCTTCTCCTTTATACGTGTCTATCTATCATATGTTGTTACAAAAAGTTAACTCATGTGTACCTCACATGATTCCAAAACAAGGCCCTTAAGTTATGGGAAATGAATGATCCCCACTCACTCCAAATGGCCATTATGGGGAAAATTTTGTTTACCCATTTTGTCATTTTAGGTTTTTTACAGTAAGTTAGGTCTTGAATGAGACGTATTACCTTTAAGAAACGACACTAAGGAATCAATTATCTAAATTCTTAAAAGAGATTTACACTGCACACAATGTGAAAAAACAGTGATACATGGGAGAAGCAAAAGCTAACAACAAAGGATTAAATATTTATAAATAGAGAAAAATGATAAAAAGGAGAGGGTCATCATCATCATTCATAATAATAATCTTCTCATACACACAAACGAACAAATGGAGAAAATAGAAAAAGAGTGAAGTGGAGACAAAGCTATTTGGGTTGATTTTTTTTTAGTTGGTGGGGTTGCTGCGGAAGGATCCCAAAGCTTTGATAGCTGCTGCTCTAAGGATGTACTGATGATATATAGCTGCTGCAAGTGCTCCAACAAATGGACCAACCCAGAAAATCCACTGTCCATCACAAATATAAACCATGTCTTAGTTTCAAAGATCAAAAAAGGACAATGAAATGTTATAGTATATGAACACTTACGTGGTCATCCCAGGCTTTGTCGTTGTTGTAGATTACAGCAGCACCGAAACTCCTTGCAGGGTTAATACCAGTACCGGTGATGGGGATGGTAGCCAAGTGAACCATGAACACTGCGAACCCTATTGGAAGGGGAGCCAATACCTACAACCAAAACAACAGTTTAAATCCCATCAGACACTGTAATAGCTTAAAAACATGGAGTCAATCCGTATATATAGAAGTTACATACAGGGACGTGGGAGTCACGAGCACTTCTCTTGGGGTCGGTGGCTGAGAAAACAGTGTAGACAAGTACGAAAGTTCCAATAATCTCAGCTCCCAAAGCAGTTCCGTTGTTGTAGCCAGAAGCCACCGTGTTTGCACCACCGCCAAGGGAGTTGTATGGATGCTTCATGAAAGCTTTAACCAACCCAACTCCACATATAGCACCCAAGCACTGTGACACCATGTAAGCCACAGCCCTGATGAGAGATACTTTACGGGCCAAAAACAACCCAAAAGTCACCGCAGGGTTAATGTGTCCACCTGTAACCAAAACAACCAAAACACTTAAAGCAAACAAAAGGGTAATTTAGTTTTTAGGGTATGGGGTTTTGTTTTGGTGTGGTGTTGGTGTTGGTGTCGGTGTCGGTGTCGGTGTTACCTGAGATACCGGCAGTGCAGTAAACAAGGATAAAGATCATGCCACCGAAAGCCCATGCAATACCCAAGAGACCAACACCATCACATGCATCTTGTTGTTTCTTGTGACCAATTACGGTAGCAACAGTGACATAGAGGAAGAGGAGAGTGGCTATGAACTCAGCTATGAGGGCTCTGTAAAAAGACCATGACTTGAGTTCAGCCATGTCAATCAGAGGTGCCGGTGGAGGGTCCACATAGTCCTTACGACCCTGTCCTTCTTCACTCACTTCCTTAGACATTGTTTTTGGGTCTCTCTCCAAGCTTTCCTTTGTGGTTTGCTTATGGGGAGGTGCTTATAATCTATATGTTGTTTCTTTGTGGAACTAAATGCAGCTTCAAATCACACCCTTTTAAACTGGTGTCAAGGGGCAACACAAATGGTGCATTTTTGGATAAGCCAAGGGTAGTGTTGGAATATAATTTGGATTATGGGAAATCATTTTCCTTAAATAATAATATATAATTTGGTGGATTTGAGAAGGGGTAGGGGACAGTCAGGGTGGGACCAAAGAGTGTACAGCGAGACCATGTGACTGTGAGGGCTAAAAGTAATCATCATCTCAAAAGTAGGGTTTCAAAGGGGTCAGCCTGGCATCCAACCTAAGCCACGCTTACAACAACGGTTATATCTTGTCTTTTTTCCCTCTCTCTTTTTTTTTTTTTTTTTTTTTCTCCATAATTTTACTTGAATTTCCTACAATATCCGTTTCATGTCCCCTTCCCTTTGTTTTGCCACGTCATCTCATACCATTTCCGTTCTCTCCAGTTATTTACTGCCTTTAGTATCAAACTCTTCCCAATTTTTTGGTTTATGAATTAACCTAAACTTTTAACTATTTTTAAATGGTTAACTCTCCAAATGAATTTCTAAATTATTCATTTATTTATTTTAAATATTTTAATCTGGAGCTAACTTACCGCTTAAACATTTTAAATATGATATTGTTAATAAATTTAGTAGGTATACGAGTGTTCATATTTTATTTCACTTATTTTCCTTTTAGGACCTATTACTCCTTACATATGAATTCCTAACTTTATCATCTAATAACATCTTCCTAATATTAATCAAAGATTCTCTAAATACATGTTAAATTTTAACAATCAAAAACTATCTTCTTTCTACTTTAATTCTCTAGATAAACAAAGCCATCATAACATCCTTCCTTGCTATCACTCTCCAAAATAATCTTAGAATAACCTCTATGTCAAGCTACTTATAGACCATAATATACGGTCCATAATTTATTTATTTTAAATATACTTTGCATTAAATGTAAGCTAGCATTTAATGTCGAAATTAACTAAATGATTTGATTGAGGTGATCTTAGTATTTCAAGTTTAAAATCAATTTAGAATCTAAACGATAATTTATAAAATTTAAATACAATTAACTCAAAAATAAAATATTTATACTTAGTCCAATATACTATTTTAGGCTTATATGACAATTTGACCCACAAACTATATATTTTAATTCCGAATATTGTTAATGGAAGCTGCCTTACCAATTTTCATGTGTAAAAGAAAGTCATGTGACATGTTGTCATTGATTGGGTATACCAATTTTTTTTTACGCTGCTAATTGTTTTTACCAAAAATTATAATGGAATGACAGCTTAGATACTAAAATGAGGCTACAACATATTTAGATACCATATTATTAATTAAAGTAAGTACATAACTATATTATTATTATTCAAAGAATCAATCATACGTCAATTTAATTGAAAAACAATTAAAATTCTATTATTTTATAATAATAATAATAATAATATGAGGTATATTTTATCTCTTTAAAATATTTGTATATAAAATCAATAATTTGATAAAATATTATTACCATTGTAAATATTATAATTAATTATTAAAGGTGTGTGAAGAAAATAAAACACTATAAAACTTTTAACTATCTTCCATTTTAACCCTTTTTCTTCCTTTCTTTGGAACAGAGAAATTGAGTGTTAGATAGAAAATCAAAGACATTACTTGAAGCAACCTCAAAATTGCACAAAACCACTATTTCTAGTTTTTCTTTTCTTAATCATTAAACAATAGCATTTACTAATCATATAAATAAAGTAATAAACTATAACTACACCTTTCTCAATTTCTTTTTCCTTTCTACTTTATTAACTCTACCCTTCTCATTTAATTTCAAAAAAATTACATCCTTCCCTTTAAAAAGATTATTTTTTTATAATTTGATGTGACGTTTTAAATTCAAATAGATCACATGCATGTTAATGTGTACCTTCTCTTAAGATCAACATATATCCTCCTAGCATAAGTTTACCAGCATACCGGCGAATTGCATGTTAAAGAAGCCTATAGTATAATAAACGAGTTATTAAGTAGCAAGCTATAATCATTGAAGCAAAAGTGGTCGGATTAGTTTTAATCGGATAGCGGGTTGGATTAAGACGAATGATGACGAGCATCATAACAAGATTATTAATTTATAAAATATTATTAAAAGATGTTAGTTGTTTGAAATCGTAATGGTATTTAATATTTGTTATTGCTAATGAAAGCAAAATGTTGAGATTATGGCTTAAGATCGCTTCGTGAAGTCTTGCGATGATGTTTCACCCAAAACAACTTTTCTTTTAGAAAAAGAAAAAGTTATTGTGGAATGATTATCCATTGCAGAAAAAGAAAATAAAAAGAAACCTTTCCGTTTCCACAAATAATTAGTCTGCTATACTTAATTCTTTAAGGTGTAATGTATGATAATATTTTGGATTCAGAATATCCAAAATTACCAACTCACAGCATCAGCATTATAATGGATACTTATTTGTTACAAAATTCCAGAAGCGTCTTCGTATATTTCTAAATGATAGAATTTAAGGGTGTATTTGTTTTAAGGAAGACATTTAATTGGTTTTTGGAAAAGTTAACTATTTTTTGTACTAAGATGTGTTTAGGGGAATCTATACACCTAATAGACATCACTGTCCCTTAAGTTAAAATTTACCCATGCCTGGAGGACCCTTATAAAAGTGAGAGTAAATCGATTCCTAAGCTGTTCTCAACCCTTCTTCCAGCCTAAAAACTACAACACTGATAAATATCAAGAAATCCTTGATAATTGTCTAATGGCAACATGGCCCTTACAACCCAATGATGGTCGGGGAGATTCTAACAAATGTAATGGGAGGTAAAGCCACTCCCCATTAGCCTCGCTAACAAGTCAACTCAAGTCAGGTCACTTCGTAATTTATCTTTTGTGTAAAGAAAAATTGTTATTTCCTTATCACTCTACACCTCATCAATATACCACTACAGGAAAATAGGGCTTTAGCGGCGTTTTTAGCGGCGTTTTTTAAAAAAATGCCGCCAAAATTTTAAAATTCAGAGCAATAGCGGTGTTCTAAACAAAACGCCGCTAAAAACAGAGCAACAGCGGCCTTTTTTACTAAAATGCCGCTAAAAACAGAGCATTAGCGGCGCTTTCTGTAAAACGCCGCTAAAAGCCAGAGCATTAGCGGCGCTTTCGGTAAAACGCCGCTAAAAATCTCATAACCCCTAGAATCATAAGCACTAATCTATAACCCCTAAAACAATAATTATTAAAATTTATGATTATACAATATATTAAATATTTTCTTATATAATCGTAAAAGAGATAGCATTGAATTTAAAATATTGAATTAATTATCATTATAGTTTAAGGTTTATGGTTTAAGTAGATTTAATTAAGGTTAACTATGGTTTAAGGTTTAGGAGTTAACTAGTATTTGAAGGTTTATGATGAATTCGGGGTTTAAGGATTATGATTTAGGGTTTAAAGGTTAGGGTTAAAGTTTACAATGGGACAATTATTAATTAACTTCTTAAGAGATAATTTCCTTTCCAGATTCTTACCTGGGATGCTATTAAGAAAGGGTGATTTTGAATGTGGAATTAACATTTGTTGAACTATGTATAATTTCTTATATAACATAGAAATATCTTACAGAGTGGACATTATAACTAGAGTGTTCCAATTGAGAATTAATTGTTTTATTAAAGTTATGTAACTTTGTATAAATAATAATGCTATTGTGTATTTTTAATTATCTATTTTTTGTTTAAATATATTTAGATTAAATAGAATGTCTGAAATAAAATATGTTAAAAATTAAGTTTAGGTTAGGGTTTAAGGAAATGATACTATTAGCTAGAAATTAAGCGAAGAACATTTGGATTTTACTAAGATTCATGTTATTTTGTATATACGTACTCATATTATTTAATATAAGAATATAAACATATATATATATGTGTTTTAATTTGTACTACACTAACATTGGCACACAATTCCCAAAAATATGTTTATTATGGTTTAGGGTTAACAATTTTTAGAGTACTTTACTGTTTGGGCTTTATAGTCTAGGAGTTATGGTTGGTTTAGGGGTTACCGAATGGTTTTGGGGTTTAAAGTTTGGGGTTAGGGGTTTTGTGTTTGTGGTCTAAGGTTTAGGGTTTCAGAGTATCAACTTTAGGGTTTCAAATTTAGAGTATAATTTTGGATTTTAATTTAGAAGATAAATGTATATAAGATAAATATATATAAAATATTATTTTAAAATATATATAAATATATATATATGAAAAGTGGTTTAGTGTGCAATTGTGTACATGAACTGTGATTTGATTTAGATATCTTGTAAAATATTTACATTCTTGATATAATTATAAATAGCATCATGTTTTTATTTAATTAATTTATATGCATACATAATATGTATTTTAAAATGTGTATTAAATCAAAATTAAAGTTTCAACTATAGTTAGGGTTTTAGGGTTTATATATAATTTAAAAGAAATTCTAAATATATAGTTTTAAATTTTAATCAATTTCTATAAAATATTCAGTATTAGCGGCGTTTATACATAAAATGCATAAAAGATAGAAAATAGCGCTTTTTATAAAAAGCCACAAAATTCATTATACATTAGAGTAAAAGCAGCGTGTTTCCTCCGAATAGTAGTGGCTTTAGCGGCGTTTCTATAATAAACATACAACGCATATTAGAACGGCATAATTTTATAGTGTAGATAAAATAGGTGTTAGTGGCGCTTTCTTGAAAACGCGCAAAATGTCTTATTAGCGGTAGCGTTCTTGAAAACGCATACAAATTTCCCTTATTTGAAAGCGGCGTTTTTTCTCTCCGAGGTTTATGCCCTTTACCCAAATCGATTTCATTTTTTACTAAGTCATTTTCCCCATCTTGTCTTCCTTCCCCAAATCCCTAATCCCTAACGATTTTCCCTTAATCTGTTCCCCCATCCCCGAAATCCCTAACGAATTTCCCTTTCCTCCCGTCGGCTGTCATATGCTTCATTTCTCTCTCAATTCTCCTCATTTTCGCTTTCTCGAGAGCAAAAGCAGTGCGTTTTTAGAACTTTTCTTGTTCATTTTATATACCCATTTCTTGGATTATGTGTAAATATGTTGCCCTTTGGATCTGATTTGGATTTTTTTTGTTTATTTCTTGTTTTTGGTACTATAGAACAGATTTGGGTTTTTATTTAAATTTTAGTTTCATGAATTTGGTTGGTTGTGTTTCGTTTTGATTTGATTTTGTTGATCGTGTGGAATTTTCTTGAATTTATTGGATTTTTTTCATTTTTTGATATTGTATATCTCAGATTGCATTGAATAGTCTAGTTTTATGTTGCTTTAAGTATTAGTTTACTTGAAGTACTTAAGTACATGGAAAAAATTAGAAAAAAATGAATATATTTATGTTATACATACATACACACATATATATATATTCATATCATAAGCCTAGTTTTACTTCAAGTACTCATGTTCGAACCCTTTTAAATACATGAAAAGAATCTAGAAAAAATAAAATTGAGTACATCTATGTTAGATAAGTATCTGTATCTGACACTAACATCTAAGTAATATAGGCTTAGTTTAAAGCTTGTTTCTGTGATACCCTTCATGAAAGATGCAATACTCTTATAATCTGAGCATTCGCTTGTTCGAAATTTGAACTTTATAACTGAATGTGCTTGGTTGAGACAAGCTCGAGGCTGCAATTTCCTTTAATGTTTATTGATCTTGATAGATTAATGCAATAATAGTTCGTATTTTGTGCTTCTTAGGAGGAAGAGAAGATTGCAGAAGAAGAGCATGAAATCACTCACAGAGTATACTTGGATGTGAATATTGATGGCCAGCGTGTAGATACAACGCCTTCACCTATTCCTACAGGATAGGATAAGTGATGAGAAGAAATCTTATCCTTTTTTTAGCTTACATTTTCTTTTTTGTGTAATTTGTGTTTTACAGGTAGAATAGTTATTGGATTGTATAGCGAAGTTGTACCAAAAACTGTCGGTATGTTTTAAATTTTAATTTTTCGTCCAGTAGTTTTAGTTCTTTGTAAACTTAATTTCTTGAAACCATTGGCTCGTTAGCAAAATGTACAAGTTACTCTCAGCCTTGTCATATGCCGTTAATTGGTAAAAGTACCATGAAAGCCTCTATACTAGGAGTCGGATTGCATTTTGTACCATTAAATGTTGTTTATTTTTAGAACTCATTTGATTGTTTTGTCGACCGAAAATGACTTACGTTCTTCAAATGCAATGAGTAGGAAGTCTCGACATTATTAGAGATCAATCCCAAGCATCTCCAAGTAAACCCTCAAGAAAACATTTCCAATTCAATCAAGGTAAACATTGTCTTCCCTAACATTTATGTTTCTTTCAACATGTTTTTACTTTTATGTTGATAACCCCATTTAAGTACTTTTTTTTAATTTAGGATAAAAAAGAGTGGGAAACTTTTAGACTGGACTTTAATTTCTTACTTTTCCAACCTAATTGCTGGAAATGTAAGGAACAAAAACGAAGAAAGTGAAAAAGTAGATTCCCATTCTCACATGTTATGTTTTCTCTTTAGCTTTCAAGCTTTAGCTAGCCACCACCATTATTTAATCTTCAACACTCTCCATGATTAATTCCCTTAAACAAATTCAAATCATTATTATCCAATGTTTCTTAAACAATTGCATTTCATTATTATAATTTTTTCAAGGGTCCCATTAAGATGGTTTTTATGAATTTAACCTAAAATTTATTATATTTCTATCAAATATGATGTTTTTTGTCCGAATAATGTACATTTACATCATTAATTTGGTAATAGGGTGTAATATTCTTGAGACTTGTTTTGTGGGCCGGAAAGAGTTGGATTTGATATTAACGACGCAGATTTATGTTTAATTTAATATATTATCATAAATCTTAATTAAAATTTAAAAGACATTAAGTCTTTAGATTATGACAATGATTTAAACATTCGGAAACTTATGTACAACGTTATGTGTGATGTGTATCAGAATTCAGAAAAATAAAAATATCACAGCATTTGTTTATTCTTTTAAGACAGGAAAGTGCCTTAGTGTTCGATTCAAACGATAGTTATTTGTGTTTCTCATTTTAATCCTCTTTATTCCTTTGTCCTCATGCTATCTTGTTTCTGACAATGTAATCACCGCAAAAGGAGTTTAGGACTTGGGTGTACCAGGTTTAACCTCTCAGCTAGAGTTTAATTTGAATTTAGTTGGACGATAGTTATGTTAGTTTTCATCAAGGCCTCTGTAAACATAAAGTTGGTATTCTGGTTAGGAGAAGTTAATGTTTATGAGTTTTGTGGAGTATGATTCTGCACATGCAAAGTTGGTTTGTTTAAAGCTGTGCATTTTCATGTTTACATAATAATGGTGATTCCATTTTGGTTTTTTAGATGTTCTTTTGGTCTGTTTTCATGTTTCTATCCAACTTATGTGTTTACTGTGCAGTTTTGCCAAATTTTGCTGAGGTGTACAGCTTCATTGGCAGTGTCTTTGATCCTGGTACAAGTGGGCACTTGCAAAACTGATATAGATAAAGTTTTTATATTTGCTTAAACTGAAATATATTTGTGCTACTCTTATAATCTTACGTCTGTTCTAGGTACTATCGAGCTCCTGAATTAATATTTGGTGCAACTAAATACACCACAGCCATTGGCATTTGTTCTAGGTACGTACAAGTTTGGTTGCTAAATTTTTTTCATTATTTCTATGCATTTTCACTTTAAATTACTTAACAAATATTACTTTTTTGACTCCAGCCTCTGTTTGCTGGTGAGAGTGGAGTAGACCAGGTACGTTTTATTAAGGTAGGCTTTATTTCAAAATTCTAATCAATAATAGTTTTATCATGATGATTTTGGAAAAATTAATATTTTGGGGTTGCGATATTGTAAAGATTTAATTGCTGGTTCTGTTTGGAGTAGAACTATTTTGTTTCCAAGTTAATTTTAAATATTTGGTTCAACTTAATTATTATTTGATTCAACTTAAGTATGAATAGGTATGAATTAATTTTAATACCGTGTAGCTTGCTTGTCCATTAAAATTAGAACAATAGTTGACCTTCTCTCCAACCTTGTTTTAAATATTTTAAAGATTCAAAGTATATAGGCTGGAAACCTGACGGGTTGCCTTATATCGAGCTGCAAGATATAATGGATCCTCCCTAGGTGTAACAACGCCACGTATGATGAATCTTAAAAAATTCAAAAAGACTTGAAAAAAGTTCTATCGAGCTCATTTACTATTGAATATTTATATAACCTTAATTTATTTCCAATTTACTTATAAAAATTAAACTACGATTCTTTTTTGATATTATTATATTCAAAATACTATTTCTTTATATTAATAATGTTTGATTTTAATATTTAAATATTTTAAAGATTCAAAGTATATAGGCTGGAAACCTGACGGGTTGCCTTATATCGAGCTGCAAGATATAATGGATCCTCCCTAGGTGTAACAACGCCACGTATGATGAATCTTAAAAAATTCAAAAGACTTGAAAAAGTTCTATCGAGCTCATTTACTATTGAATATTTATATAACCTTAATTTATTTCCAATTTACTTATAAAAATTAAACTACGATTCTTTTTGATATTATTATATTCAAAATACTATTTCTTTATATTAATAATGTTTGATTTTAATATTTAAATATTTTAAAGATTCAAAGTATATAGGTTGGAAACGACGGGTTGCCTTATATCGAGTTGCAAGATATAATGGATCCTCCTAGGTGTAACAACGCCACGTATGATGAATCTTAAAAATTCAAAAGACTTGAAAAAGTTCTATCGAGCTCATTTACTATTGAATATTTATATAACCTTAATTTATTTCCAATTTACTTATAAAAATTAAACTACGATTCTTTTTGATATTATTATATTCAAAATACTATTTCTTTATATTAATAATGTTTGATTTTAATATTTAAATATTTTAAAGATTCAAAGTATATAGGTTGGAAACTTTGACGGGTTGCCTTATATTGAGTGCAAGATATAATGGATCCTCCTAGGTGTAACAACGCCACGTATGATGAATCTTAAAAATTCAAAAGACTTGAAAAAAGTTCTATCGAGCTCATTTACTATTGAATATTTATATAACCTTAATTTATTTCCAATTTACTTATAAAAATTAAACTACGATTCTTTTTGATATTATTATATTCAAAATACTATTTCTTTATATTAATAATGTTTGATGACTTGTAAACCATAAATTAAATTAAGTGTGGACTATTTTAACTGCACATGTGATTTGTCAAATAAAACGAACGACATGTATATTACTTAATTAAAATAATTTTTATAAATATTATTTAATCCCGCTACTTACCTGTAGATACTTGATACTTGATATGTATTATCCATGTGATTTTCCACATCGTGAAATAAAAACTTACATAATACATAAATATATTTGATATCATAATTTATATAACTTACAAAACGTACATAACTTATATAACTTATATAACTTACATAACTTATATAACATATATAACTTACATAACTTATATAACATACATAACTTATATAACTTATATAACTTAGATAAATATATAACTTACATTACTTACATAATACTTAAATATATATCATATCATACATAACTAGTTTACAAAATTTACTTAACTTACATAATACATAAATCTATAGTCGAAAATCTCGCAACTTGCCTAAATTAGTTTATACCCATTAGAGACTTGATATTTAGTATAATGATATGATTTAAATCAATTGAGAACATTTAAGTAACTGTAATATGTTGTCAACTTTAGATTTCAAGAACTACAAAATGGATAGGAGTTGGATGAAATTGTCAAGGGTAAGCAATGCCTATCAAAATAGAGTACAAACTTTTCTAAATTTTGCATTTCAAAATGCAAGCCAAGAGAATATGATTCTTTGCCGTGTAAGAAGTGTGGCAACATCTCTGGCATTTTCGTGAAGTTGTCTACTGAACATCTAATTGTTGATGGCTTTATTCGGGGTATAAAAATGGATTTTCCATGGAGAGTGTACATCTAGTGGAACTTCTTCAACGATTAATCCGACTTATCCCGATCATCGATTACCATCGTATGTTAGACAAGATGACATGGAAGATATGTTGCGGGATGCATTTAATATGCGTAGTCATGGTGAGCAATCGTTTCCACCGACTTTATTATATCGAGGATTGTAATATTGGTGGAAATGTTTTTTTAAAACGGAACAAGTGCACCTAATGACGAGCCAAATGAAGAAGCGGCTAAGTTCTATAATTTACTTAATGAAATGAATGAAGAACTTTACGAGGATCAAAATATTCAAATTGTCCTTCGCATTCGTCTATTTCATTTAAAATGTTTGGGAGGTGGACCGGAAACTCTTTTACAATGCTGCTAGAGTTTCGAGAGAGATGTTTCCGTTTGCAAAATTCCCAGTCTTGTCAAGACATGAAGAGACTAATAAAAGATTTGGGCCTTGGGTACGATAAAATTCATAGTTGCCCAAATGACGCATGTTGTCTTGGGGTGATAAAAAACCAACAATCTTGTCATGTTTGCGGTAAGTCTCGTTGGATGAATAGTAATCTGAGAAGATGTGAATAGGGATGAAGGTGGGGCACAGTTAAGAAAGAAGCGGTCAAGGTCTTGCGATATTTTCCCCGATACCAAGACTTCAAAGGCTTTTCATGTCCTCAAAGACAGTAGAATCTATGACGTGGCATAATGATCAATGGACCGATGATGGATTATTAAGACATCCTGCGGATTCTTTAGCTTGGAAATCATTTGACAAGAATTTCCAAGCTTTGCAAGCGATCCTCGGAATGTGAGGCTCGGGCTAGCGGTGATGGCTTTAATCCATTTAAAATCATGAGTACTTCAGACGAAGACTTGGCTCAGTAGTGCTTGTTCCTTACAATTTGCCTCCATGGATTTGCATGAAGCAATCTTCATTTATTTTATCAATGATTATCCACGAGAGAAAGGTCCCGAAATGATATTGACATCTATTTGTAGCCACTTATTGAAGAGTTAAAACAATTATGGTCGGGTGTTGAGACATATGATGTATTGAGAAAGGAGAACTTTAATTTACGTGCGACTTTATTGTGGACAATTAATGATTTCCGCTTATGCTAATTTATCGGTTGGAGTACTAAAGGACATTATGCTGTCCTTGTTGTCGCATAAACTTGTTCAAGTGGTTGTATAATGGAAAGAAGTTCTCTTACATGGGCCATCGTCGGTGGTTAGATGAAAATCATAAATTTAGATTTGAGAGGACTCTATTTGACGATCTTGAAGAGTACTGGAGGAGCTCTTGAAGCAGACCGTTGGATCTGAAATCTTGTTTATGTTAAAAGATATCAACTTTAGTTACGGAAGATGAATCAACCACCTATCACGCAAACAAGGAGAAGATCGAGGATGAATCGATGATGAATCGACGAAGAGGATGATCCTAATGAGGCGGAGTTGTGGAAGAAAAGGAGTATTTTTTTTGAGTTGCCTTATTGGGAGCACAACATTTTACGCCACAATCTTGATGTCATGCATATTGAGAAGAATGTTTGCGAGAACATAATTGGGACAATTTTAAATGTCGATGGAAAATCAAAAGACAATCTTCAGAGCCGACTTGATTTAGTTGACATGAGAATCCGGCGTGATCTTCATCCTCAAGTACTTCCGAATGGGAAATATCGGTTGCCGCCTTCTATTTTTTCAATGTCAAAGAAGAGAAAGAAGTGTGTGAAGGATATAAAGGTCCCAGATGCGTATGCGTCAAATATATCTCGATGTGTGAGTTTCAAAGATAGAAGATTATATTCATTAAAATCACATGATTACCACATCTTGATGCAAGATTTACTCCCAATTGCTTTACGGGTTTGTATGTCAAAAATGTAACGTCTGTATAATTGAACTATCCAATATAATGAAAGCTATCGTGGCAAAGTTTTGAATGTCGAAGAACTTGAGAAAGTACAAGATCGGCGGCTTTGACTTTATGCAATTTAGAAGATCTTTCCACCTTCCTTCTTCACTATTATGGTGCACTTGGTAATCCATCTCCTCACGAAGCAATCCTTGGTGGACCGGTTTTTATCGATGGATGTATCCTATAGAAAGGTGCTAATTTATTTCTCAAGTATTCAACCCTAAACCTCTATACATTTAGTTACAGCTTTTGATAAATATTGTATATCGTGTTTAGGTTCCTAAGCAAATTGAAGTCATATTGTCGCAATAAGCGTTATCCGAAGGATCAATTCGCTGAAGGCTACTTGGCAGAAGAGTGCATGACCTTCTGTTCTAGATATTTAGAAGATACTGAAACACGATTGAATAGACCAAGTAGAAATGCTGGGCTCAATGATAATGACTTGGTCGAAACTTATTTATTTCAAAGTTATGGAGAACCAATCGGAAAAGTTGAAATTGTAGAATTAGATGATATATCGTGGATACAGGCACATCGATATGTACTTTTTAACCACGATTCAATTGAACCGTTGCGCAAGTAAGTTATAAAATTGTCTTACATATTCGTCGTTTTGATTTGTTTATCTTCTAACCAATTAAACAAACTTGTTTTTAATATAGTGAGTACAAACAAATTTTGAGATCTGCACGCCTCAAGATTACAACATCGAGAGATTAATAAGTTATTCACAGAATCTTTTCATGAATGGTTAAGTCAAACGGTATGTAACTAAAGTTAATAAGTTACATATAATCGCGAAATTTAGTTAATCAAATAAGAATGTTTTTACATAATAAATTTTTAATTATTTAATTTACTTTCGATTCAATAGGTTTGGAGTGGGAAGGACGTCAATGACGAAGTTAAATGGCTTTCTCAAGGTCCGAACAGAGTAATAAAAAGATATAGTGCCTTCCTCATCAATGGATATAGATTTTATACAAAGTATCACGAAAGAATGAGGAGAACTCAAAATTGTGGAGTTGTTGTTAATTCTTCAATTACAAGTTATGCTAGTGCTAGGGATAGTAATCCGGTTGAGGGTAATGTGGAGTATTACGGACTTCTTACCGACATTATTGAGTTGGATTACTATGGCAGATGGAAAGTTATCTTATTTCGGTGTGATTGGGCAGATGTTAATACTGGTCGAGGAATTAAAAAAGATCAATTTGGTTTTACAATGGTGAATTTCTCTCGCTTGATTCACACTGGACAACAATTGATGGACGAGCCATATGTATTTTCCTCTTAAGTGAAACAAGTTTTTATTCGAAAGATCCAACGATGAGGGTTGGTATGTTGTACTCCGAACACCCTAGAGACTTGTTTGACATGGGTAATGGAAGTAGAGATGACATCGTCGAAAGATCGAAACATTACCTTTTCGAACAAAACTTAGATGAAAATATCCCTAGTACTAATACACAACATCAATGGGTTCGACATGATGTGGATGAAGATATTTACTGAATAATAATGTAGTAAGATTTTACAATTTTTAATTATATGTAATATTATAATTTTAATCTTTGTCATGTTATATAATTTAACTATTTTATATGTACTACTATTGTTGTAATTTGTTACTAAAACTTTAATTATTTTATGTGTATTGCGGGAAAAATGCGTAGAAGAAGAGTACGAGATTTAAGTAATCGCCCGAATACTCCAAATTCGGAAGAAAGAAATAGTGAACAATGCAGACAGTTGTTGGATCTTGAATGTGCGGAGACACTTGATGAGCTGAAGAATTTCAAAGTAATATTATGTTCATTTTACATGTGTTGACTTTTATTATTGAATTATTTGTCAATTTTACTATAATAATAGTATATCATTTTTCAAATTTGAAAGTGGTGGGACGCCGCAGAGTTCGAGGACGACGCTACTTAGAGATTTATACGACTTAGATCCTGTCGAGCGTGTTAAAGTAAGTAGAAATACTCATGGTCACTGTTGGATCTGAAGCTCGAGTTTTAGCAGCTATTTGGGCATTTTAGCACGAAATGCAAATATGTTGCCCATCAACTACGAATCATGGCATCACATGCCCGATAGCAACAAAAACCAGGCTCTCGTTAATATTAAGGTAACAAAATGTGAATGCAATTTATAATACTTTGGTTTAAGTTTCATTTATATTTACATTCTAAACTTATGTTTTTTTAGGAGAGATTTGCTTTAGAAGTCTCCGATAATTATATCAAGAAGGCATTAGGTAAAAGATGGAGAGACAATAAAAGCACTTTAAAGAAACAATATTTTAAGAAAGACATAAGCCTCGAGGAAAAATTGAGAAATGTTCCGCCAGGAATGCTGAGGTATCAATGGGAAGATGCGGTTAGATTTTGGAATTCAAAGAAAGAAGAGGTATTGCGTATTTCCAAACTCTTATATATAGTGTTTACTATATACGTAATAATAATTTTATTATGTAGGACCGTGAGCGAGTTGGAACAAGCAAGAGAGCAAAAACAAAAATTCACGCATTACCAGCAGGTCGAGAAGTTTTGCTTCAGAATGAGGCCGAGGTATTATGAATTTATTAATTCTTTCAAATATTAATAACTTTCTATTATTAAATAATATTCTTACTACTATATTGTAGGAAGTCAAATCTGACAAAAGTTGGACGCCTTGACTTTTTGAGATTACGATAGGAAGAAAGATGGATCTCCTATGACATCCAAGTCGGAGAAATTATGGTATATTCACTTAATAATATTTGATTTATTCTAAATATTTATAATCTTTAATTATAATTGTTTAATTCAATTCATCATTAGTAGTTTTAAAAATGTTAAGTTATGTTGCATTTCTTTTTATTATATATTTCGTTTCTAACTCTTTAATTGATTTTTAGGAGAAACTAAAGGAGAAGAAGGCGGAATATGAAGCGATTGCTTCGAGTGATAGTTGTTAATCTTGAGAACATTGATAATGTAATTATCACTTTGAAGTTTTGGGTCCTGAAAGGTACGGTCGGGTTCGATTTCAAGGATCCGTGTTACCCAGACCCAATATTTTGGATCCGGCTCCCAAGAATACATGCCTTCCTAAGTCAAGCTCAAGTCAAGTTCAGAGGTTAAGAGACCAGATAGCTCGGATGCAAGCGAACACGGTTGAGCAAATTGCCGAGGTTCAACGAAAATATGAAGAACTCCAAGAACAACTTAGAGCAGAGGCAGAGAGAGAGGAGGCAATGCTGCGAGAGAGAGAGAGGCACGGCGATGGTAGCGAACGAGCAAAAAGTACGATGACCTCCATTCTGACTTGACGGATGATGCATATGTTTCAACAATCGCAAAAGTCGCCGTCTTAGACATTAGTTTTCTTATTGTAAGAATGTTTTTAAGTTTTGTCACGTTTAACATTATTGTACAAATATTTTAAATTATACTTTATTATTAATTATATCATATATCTTTAGTTAAATTTGAAGTATCATTTAGAATTAATATTTTTGGTTGTATTTTTTATGTTAAATTTGCTATTTTTGGCTGCATTTTATATTATATTTGTTGTATTTGGTATGCAGGAAGGGCTAGATATTGGTGAAAAAAAACACTACAAATATGCCAAATTTAGCGGCGTTTGTAAAAAAAGCGCCGCTAAAAGCATTGACCTTTAGCGGCGCTTTCACTACAAGCGCCGCTAAAAGCATTGACCTTTAGCGGCGCTTCTCCACACAAACGCCGCTAAAAGCCTTGACCTTTAGCGTCGTTTGTGGGAAAAGCGCCGCTAAAAGGCTTGACCTTTAGCGGCCCTTCTACCACAAACGCCGCTAAAAGCCTTGACCTTTAGCGGCGCTTTTCCCACAAACGCCGCTAAAAGCCTTGACCTTTAGCGGCGTTTTTTTCCAATAAACGCCACAAATTTTTGTGGCGTTACATATAGCAGCGCTTTTTGCCGCGTTTTAGAAAGCGCCGCTAAAGGCTAAAAAAAGCGCCACTAAAAGTCTGTTTTCTTGTAGTGTACCTAACATCTACGAGAACATGACAAAACTTATTCTTATGGCCTTGTTAAAATAACAACATGCTTTGCACAAACATTTTATCACATCTAGCAAGCTCACATGTACCTTAAAATATATATATATATATATATATATATATATAGGAAACAATTTTAACAACATCTATCAATTTGTTACGGACCAGGGTAAGAAAAAGACGCAAGCAACTCACATTGTATATACTCTACTGAACTTAACCTCAACACTTTCAAAACCACCATTCCAATGCCTCTTTACATTATTAGTTTTACAATCTGACGATGTAAACCATTTCCCCTCACCATAACATTTGTGTTACAATAAAATGCAATACGAGGACATCCAGATTAGGAACATTTTAAACTCCGATAATTATAAATAAAATAATTCTATATTAACTAACTCTTTAAAAAAAAATCTAAAAACAGCCGTTAATAATAAAATCCATTTTTAAAAAATGGGGAAATGTTGAATGGATAAAGTGTGGATTCCTTCCCAAAAATAACGTAATTAACTCTCAATGATTCCAGTATTTTGGTAATAGAAGTAGGTTGATATTGGATTATAAAATGGAGTAATGCTACTAATAGGGGATTAATCAAGCATCACGTGGTAACAGCTGGCTAACAGTATCACGGATGATTCTGCGGCACATTCGGCAACGGTCCCACCACCACCATGCTTATCTTTCATTTTCTTTTTCTTTTTTTTAAATCTCAAACCTATCCACGTCACGGGTCCCACCCACTAGAATTCCATGTTTCGCTTCCCTTTCTCTCTTTATTTCATTTTCCACCTATTTCTCTCTCTTTTTTTGCCAAAAAAAAGTTATATTTATCTTTCACAGATACAAAAAATAATCCATGAAAGTTTAATGTTCTAATAGATAAGTAGCTTTTATCAAACATTGTTAAATCTTAATTAATTAAATATCAATTCAATTAAAAAATAAATAAAATAATATATTAATAGGTTTTAATAATTAATTTAGTTTTTAAATAAATTTACCTATTTTTCATATTTAAAAATCACTATGTGAACTATTTATTCGTTAAAAAACTATAAAAAACGTTTTTAAAAATAAAATCTCCATTTTGTATTATTACTATCAACGTACTGAAAGAAATTCAAAATAAGCGACTAATATAGATTAAAAGTACAAAAAAAAACATGATTTTGACATGTATTTTATGATTTCTAACATGTATTATTTACATGTCAATTTTTTCTTCAAAAACAATATATAAAAATATTTTTAAAAATAAATACACTTAAAAATTGTTGAGGAGTGGAATTTTGATCGTTTAGTAAGAAATTGCGAAATATTATCCTTTAAAGATTGATAAATTCCTCGATAAATTTAATATTCGACTTAGAATATTTATGGTTTGTTTTATGGGAATAATTTACATTATGATTATTTTAAAATTAAAATTTTAGACACTAATAAAATTTTGTTACATCATTAAATTTTAAAGATGTGAAATAATTAGTATATACTCATCTATAGCGAAATTATTATATAAACTCTTCTCCATATATTATTCATGATTCCTTTCCAATTATTTCATAATATTCCAATAATTTTTCATATCATCGACACAAAATTTTGATAATTTTTTTTATCTTGAACCCCAAACCCAAAACCTTGAGAATCTAACATTTTAAACCTTAAACTCTAAACCTTAAACTCGAACCCCTCTTTATAACATCGAGTACAAAACCCAAACTCAAACATTAAACCTTAATCTCAAACCCAAACCTAAACCCTGAGGTTTAAGGTTCAATGTTCAAGATTCAAAATAAAAAAAAAATTAAAATTATGTGTCAATAACATGAAAAAAAGTACACTAAAATTACTATTATTTTTAAATTGGTTGCACAACAATAAAAAATTTAACTTACGAAAAAACAAAATAATTAAAATTTGTAAAAGAATTTAAAAATTAATTATTTTAATTAATTTAATTAAAATTAAATTAAGTTAGAGAAGATATAAGATATAAATAAATATATAATAATATTTTATTATATTTAAAATTTAATAATATGATATTATTTTATTGGTACTTAAAAGTTATATTTTACAAGATGATTCTAATATAATTTATTTTCATGTTTTATTCTCTCCAGCTTATTTCTCCTTCCAAAAAAGCATCTCAATATTTGCTTCTGATGGTGCCAATTGCTCAAGTAAATTAATTCAATTTAAACACAACTTTATACCCCTTAATAGGAATGAAATAAAAATCCAGAACATTCAATAAGATAGCTTTGTCGCCGGAAAAATTAAAGAGAGTTGCCACGTGTGCAACGTCATGAAAATGGCTAGATGTTTCCAGATTTTTCTACAGCAAGCCGTTGAACGAACGGTAAGGAAGAGGTGGACCACCCGCCACCCTTTCCCCCATCAAACGGTCACATTGATTTTTAGTTTTCAATATTCTCTTTCTTTATTTCGTGGTTATGATTAACGCTTTGAACCCTGAAATTTGAAATCCCCTAAAGCACCTTAAAGCGTGGGCTCCATTTTGCTTTTGAAAACTTCCTCCTTCCTACTTTTATTTTCCCGAAGAGATTTCAATTCCCCTGCTTTTTCAAAATTTCTGAATTTTTTTATATTTCATTTTTATGGTTGCTTTCATTGAGATGTGACGATTTTTAATCCTAATTATTTAGTTTACATCGATTTTTAAATATCCTTTCCTTTCTTTTGCAGGTCACGAAAATGACCTCAGCTCACTCCCATTTGCCGCAAACCCTCAAGCGGTAAGGCTGTTTTTTTTTTTTTTAATATTTGTAATTTCCTGTTTGGTTCTTGGGAAAATAAAAAAAATGTAGCGTATATCTAGTAGATAATGCCAAACACTCGGCCATTTCCATTTTACGAACTTGCGTTGACGACACACTTCCTGATTTTTGCCACTGTCTGTCATCACAGCCGTCATTGGCCAAAGCCAAACTTTTCTATCACCAACCCACCAAGTTACGGAATAGGGTTAAAGTTACTTAAAAACTTTTGCGTTAATGGAGAAAACAGTAACGCTAATCACCGCCGTAAATTCGAATTTAATTTGATTATCTAGACGTTGAACTTTAAGTCTTTAGTTCAGCCCCAAAAGAATTTAAACTTCTGGTTTAATATTGAATTTCATCCTTTTACTTTGTAAAAATTACAAATTGGTCCATCAATATTAATTTATAAGAATTTAATCCATTTAGTTGCTCTAATTGATTGATACTATTCAACCTCTTTGTTAAACCACTGACTTGAATTAGAAAAATATCGGCAATTTACATGTAAAAAATTAGTTTCACCTATTCGTCAATAACTAGGTTAACTTTTCAGTTTTTTTTTTTAATAATGATCAATTTCTGACAAAGTAAAATGAGGGACTAACTTCTAAATTAGACCTAATATTTTCTATTATTGATACATTTTTATGATAATTTAAAAAATAAAGTAATGTGAAATAATTTGAGTGGAAAGTGGAATCTTTGTAAATTCAACCGAGAATCAGAGGGCAAGGGAATAGGGAATAGGGATCTTTGTTAGTTGAAATCATAGTCTGGGAATCATCTGCCAGAAAAAGAAAAAAATAAAAAAATAAAGATGTCTGAAAATTTGACAGAGAATCAAAGTGTTTGTTTTTACATACGTTGAAAAAACTGGGATTAACTGAAAATAATCAACAGACCAAATATGATTAAAGAAACTAAGTGGATTGTACTTTAGTAGGTAAAAAAAGAGAGATGAAAGCCTTTTCCTAAATGCATTTATTTTTTACTTTTTGGGATTTGTCGTATACAGTATATGAACAATTTTACAAAACATAGGAATTTAAGTGCTTTTTTTTTTTGTGGGGGTAAATAAATATTTTATTAATGCAAGAATATAATGGTTTAGGAGATTGCATGATCTTATCTAACTCCAACCATATATTAGTAAATAAAGTATTAGAGGGACCAACCTCAAGTGTGGGTTTGGGACAATTTTTTTCTCAATGCAAGTGGCTAACTATAAAACAAATATAATTATCTGTTAAGAGTTTGTGGGTATATAAAGGTTATTTTTATTCTTTTAAGAGATTGTAAGGTTGTTATTAATTATATTGGATTTTAATTAAATTTGATGTTAAATTGGATCCAACATTTAAATAGGAGACACAAATTTTCCACTACTATATTCTTTATTCACGAAATTCAAAATTAAAATTTTATTTAAAAGATATTTCAATTCTTAGAATTTAACCTTGAGTTGAAAACTCAAAGCGCTACCTCAAAAATTGGCATTCCTTTTAACCTATTCTTTTATATTTAATTATTAGGATATTGAAAGTTCTCATAGGATGGATTAATGTACCTTTTCATAGTTTCTACTTTGATTCCATTCAGCCTTGTTGATTATTTCTATATATCCTTTAGAAAGGTGGAGCCGTGTATTTATATGATATAATTAATGTCTATTAATGTGATATCTAGGTAGGCTTCATGCATGCTAACACGTATCTTACTTTAGACTTAACATGTGTTTATGCGGTCCCATGTACGATCTCATATGTGATCTCGCAAGAGGGTGTAAGTTCCCTTTCTACGAACACTTAATATCAGGCAAGCTCGATATGTGAACCGCATAAAGTCTGACCCAGATCCATTCGGGTTGTGGGTCAGTATAGTAAATATCATAACAATTTATTCCCTGCGTAGTTCGAAGAAGAGTTATAAAGTGACTCTTCTTGATACTTAGTTCTATAAGTCAAAAAATAATATAAAGAAAAAATTGTTGAAAAACTTGTTGAGTACGTTTTACATTCTTAATTTGCAACATATACTTCGCCACGTGTGAAGAAAGAATATAGTTGTGTGTAGTTGATTGTGTCCTCATTTTTGGTTATATGTATCGTTAAATTGTGAAAAAACCCTAGAAAATCTCACTATTCGAATATGAGACTTTGAAGAAAAAAAACCATTATCAAGAAGAGCATTTTTAAAGGTAATCTCCCTAAAATTCCCATCGTATTTTCCATTCTTCTTTCTAGTTTTGTTAGTGATCCATTGCCAGAACTAGAGGAAGTAGTCACATGGTTCCAAATAACCCTTTGCAACACCATAAAGTGAGAAGTCTAATAGAAGTTAAGGCTTACGTTTGTTCTACGAAGGTGGAAGAAATGAATCGAGCCTTGGTTATATAAAGAATTCAAGTACTAAACTTCGCTTAAGATTTTTCAATCCTCGAGGGACTACATCATTTGAACGACACCAGCGATGGTAACTTTTTACTCCCTTTGCACGTGATAGAAGTAAGGTTTCATTTACCACTTCACCCTTTTTTTTGGCATCTTCTCGATGAATATGGAATAGCTTCCGGACAATTGTCTGATTTTTCTTAGTGGATCACGATGATATACTTTATTGAATGTAGTCGGCGTGATGAAGTGTCGTTGATTGCCATTTTTCAAAACTTGTATCAACTAAAGGCCTACAACCGAAGGGGTTCGGTAGGTGTATTTTACTTCACTTTCCGAAAAAGAGTGGAATTTATTATTACGAATTGCTGTTCTAACCTTCATCTAAACTGCCGCAAGTATATACGAGTTAAATACAAGCTTAACAGTGGTTTTGACTTTCCAACCAAGTGGTCAATACCTATCAAAAATATGTGTTCAAGAAAATGATATATTATGACAAAAATAGGCTGGGGACAATATTATAGACTTCGTTGGGGTTGCGTGCTAAACTTGGAGGAAATTCTAACAGTGATAAATGTTTTTTAGTATTGCCTATTAAATTTGAGCCCTAATGGATGGAGGCAAGTTGTTGTTGATGATAGAACTACCAACACAGTTCGTATGGCCACATGGAGCTACTGATGAATTAAGGCTTATACTGTTGAGAAACAGAGATGAGCCTAGAATTTTTTTTATAGTTTTTATAAACTAAGGCCTCTTCAATGGTCTTCCAAATCTTCAATGAATATAGAGAATGGTGCGAACCCTCTTATGTTAACTGTTGGTGTTGATATTAGACTTATTGGTGGTATAGGCATAACTCGTGGTGTTGAAGAAAATCTTAAGAAATCCACCAGTTTATCCAGAGAAATCAACGAATACATGGATGTGCCATATTTTATGTAGAGTGTGTGAGGAGGTCCTTCTAATACTGTTGTTGAGGAAGGTAGTGCAAGAATTAAAAAAAAACAAAAGACTACTATAAGAGAAACTAACATTGTACTAAGCAGCAAAAATGAAGGTAGCCCAATGAAGGATCTTCGTCGAAAGAAAGGAAATGGTCGTATTGAAATATCTAGTAACGTAGCTTTATCACTACAGTTTCTGCTAAAAGCCCATCTCCCCCAATCTCTCATGTTAACTCTTCACTAGCACCAAGGTCGACAACTCACATCTTTGGAGTTGTTGGTGATCATGGCCCCCTAGTGGTTTTATGAAGTTTACTATTTCTAATGGTGAAAAAGGGACTTTATTTCCATGGTGAGAGCATATCAGTATGTAGAAGTTTCCCTTTAGTTCCAATGAGGTGATAAAATAATGGAACAATTGTATGTCTTAAGAAGTCAAGAAACGCATCTGCCCATCTGAGTCATCCAACGGTACAAGTAAACCTTCATTGTAAGAGTTAGCATTCTCTTTATGAGTGCTTTTAGCCGAGGCTGGTATAGTCAGCATGATGCTTGCTGAAGGCATTAATAGATTGGAAATTAAAAAGAGAGAAACTGAAAATGTTCACCAATCTACCTTAGAAGCTTTACAGAGAGCTTGCGAGCTTCATGTGAACATGGTTGAAGATAATAGAAAATTACTGGAGCAGATCAAGAGGTTATAAGAGTATCTTTCCCTGCCAAAAAAGACGTTGAAAAATTATATTGGGAGACCGCAAGTGAATGAGCTGATAAGAGTGTGTTGGAGGTTGCCTTAAAAAGTATGGATGAACAACACAAATTTGCTATAGCTAACTTAGTTAAAAGTCATGAGGAAGCTTTGGAGAAGTATAAAAGGGATACTATACAAAGCTTCTAAGATTATTTACTCGATTTGAAATATAACTTCCTGTTACATACTCAAGTGGCTGGTAGACCTTTTGATGCTCGCGGAGTCAACTTTGATGTTATGAATGAGCTTATTGGTGCTCAGTTGGATTTTGACGTCAAATCTTCTTCTGAAGCAGCTTAAGAAGCATTTGTGGAGAAATGGAAAAATAATCTGTACTTCGTTGAAGCTCCTATTGAGACTAGCGTAGCTCTCACAGCTGGATGTAAAGGTAATAAGAATGAATGAGAGAATAAAGAAGAAGATGAAACACCCACCAATCCTCAAGAAAGCAATGTTAATTCATAATTTATTTACTTTTGTTGTACTTAGTATTTTGAAATTGAAATGAAAAAATTCATAGTTGTTTTAAATGGTGAACAATATATTTGAGTTATTAACCTAAATGAACTAAGAAGCAAAGTTTGTGAAATCCATTAGCTCTAACAAAATTGTCCTTAATTTTCAATTAACTAGAGTTAGGTTGCGACCTTAAATTAGCTAACTTTAACAATATCAGCTGTAATTTTAAACCAAACAGTTGTTCATAGTTGCAATCTGAGATCAGCTAACTCAAATAAAATTTATTCATGATATTAAATAAAATGAAATTAGGTTACGGTCTTAAATCAACGAGCCTTAATAATATCAATTGCAATCTTAAATCAGTGAGCTGTTTGAAGTTGCTATCCGAGATCAGCTAACTCAAATAAAATTTTTTCACGATTTTAAATTGAATGAACTTAGGTTGCTATATTAAATCAGTGAACGTTAACAATATCATTTGCAATCTTAAATCAGCGAGCTATTTGGAGTTGTGATATGAGATCAGCTAACTCAAATAAAATTTGTTCACGATCTTAAACCAAATGAACTTAGGTTGCGATCTTAAACTAGTGAAGTTTAACAATATCAACTGCGATATTAAATCAATTAGTTGTTCAGAGTTGCAATTTGAGATTAGCTAACTCAAATAAAATTTGTTCATGATTCTAAATCGAATGAACTTAGGTTACGATCTTAAATCAGCAAACCTTGACAATATCAGTTGCGATCTTAAATCAACAAGCTATTCAGAGTTGCGATCTAACTCAAATAAAATTATTCATAAAATAAAATAAATATCATTTGTAAATAATACTTCTTTATTGAAAGACAAATAAATCATTCATTCATAATACTTTTTCAAGTGGCGTGCATTCCATGTTCGTGACAGAATAGGACCTTCCATCTTTGCTATTCTGTATGCTCCATAGCCTATCTTTTTTACTACTTTGTAAAGTCATTCCCAGTTTGAAGCCACTTTTCCTTACTGCGACGCCGTAAAACTAGCCTCGGTATTTCTTAAAGCAAGATCACATACCTGAAATTGATTGTTCCTAACTTTGGTATTATAATACTGGGCAACTTGTTGAGCTCATACTACGTTCCTGACTTTTGTTACCTCTCTAATTTCATCAACGAGATCGAGGTTGAGTCATATGGCCTCTTGATTAGCATTCTTATCAAAATGGATTGTTCTATGGGATCGCATACTTATTTTAGCAGGGATCACTACTTCTATTCCATACATAAGTGAGAATGTAATTTCTCCAGTTGTTGTGTGATGTGAGGTTCGCAGGACCTAAATAATTCTTGGTAATTCCTCTAACCATACACATCTAGCCTTATCAACATTTTTCTTCAAAGCTATTAAAATCTTTTTGTTCATTGTCTCTGTTTGACCATTCGCTTGGGGTGTCTTGACAGAACTTTAGGCTAGAGTAATCTGTAAATCTTTGTAAAAAAATTAAATTTTCCTCGAAATTGGATTCCATTAACTATTACAATTAGGTGTAGGATGCCAAACCTATAAACAATGGACTTCTAAAGAAAGGATTCCTTTTGATTCTCCATAATTGTGGCTAAAGCTTCAACTTTCATCCATTTAGTGAAGTAATCTACAATAACCATTATAAATTTCTTATGTGTTGTAGCTATCTAAAAGGGATCCAAAATATCTATTCCTCAAGTTGTAAATGACCAAGGGCTTGACATTATTTGCAAAGGCTCTACTGGTGATTGTTGCATTTGAACATATCTTTGTTAAGCATCGCAAGTATGAATCATATGGTATATGTCCTTTTGCACAATTAGCCAATAGTACATTTGTCTAAGAACTTTTTGTGCTAGTAGCCTTCCACCCAAGTGATCGTCGCAAATTCCCTCATGAATTTCTCTCATCACATACTCAGCTTCCAAGGGTGCAAGACATTGCAATAGTGGCTAAAAATACCCCTTTTTATAGAGTACACCCTCTAGAAAGGTATACCTAACAAATGTATAATAAAATAAATGGTTTTAATTGACCAAAAAATGAATAATTTTCAAATGAATTGGTATTTGAAATATAAACAATGATGTCATACCTTGCAGCTTTATATTGCAACTTGGCGAGCTCCCTTTTATTAAGGTGGCGTTCGTCTCCTTGCAAGGCTTAGATGATGGAGGTCATCTATGTTTCTTCTTAGCTCAAATTAAAGATTTGTTAAATATCATAGCTTGGGACATCTCTATATTCTTCCAAGATATTTTATCTTTGCTCAATAATAACATATGATGCCAATTTTGATAAAAAATTTGCCTTTGTGTTGTCCCTTCTTAATAGCTTTTGACTTGCTCTTTTTCAAACTTTGTGAGTAACTAAGTAGACATGGAATGGTATTTCTTCAATAATGGTTCTTTCACTTTATATTCCCCACTCATCTGTTCTGCTACAAGCTAAGAATCTATAAGTATGGTTAGTTCTTTTGTTCCTAGTTACTAAGCTAATTGTAATCCCGATATTAATAGGTTGTACTCCGCAGCATTGTTAGACATTTGAAAGCCAAAAGATAGTCTATAATGCCATTTATTTTTATCGAGATCAATTAGAAGAACTCCTAATCCTGACCCTGTCCTTGCTGTGGAGCTATTGACATAGACTGCCCAACACTTTGACTTCATAACTAACCTTGTTTCATCTTGTGACGAGTTAACTACTGCATTTGAAAGATTTGATGACTTACCAAAAGATCACTCTACTATAAAATCAACTAGGATCTAACCCTTTTATTGTCGTCCTTGGAACATATTCTATACTAAATTCAGCTAATTCAATTCTTCATTTCGTCATTCTTTCTAAAGTATCTACTCTAGACAGAATATCCTTAATAAGTTGATTCATCATGACCCTTACAGGATGAGCTTAAAATAAGGATGCAACTTGCGAGCTGCCACAATTAGAGAAAAAGTGAGTTTTTCTGTTTTTGAATACCTTTACTTACCATTCTGCATCACTTTGCTGACATAATACACTGGGAACTGGCGAACTCCTTCTACCCTGATTAAAACTGCTACTACTGTCTTATCTGAGGTTGGTAAATAAAGATACATAATTTTTCCATGCGAGGCGGCATCAAAAGTGGTGAAGACGTAATATACAACTTAAACTTCTCGAAAGCAACCTGACATTCTTCAATCCAAGTAAAAGAAGTTCTCAAAGCTTTAAAGAAGGGTAAACATTTTTTTACCATTCTAGAGACTAACCTGTTAAGTGCAGCCACCCTCCCCATTAGACTCTAGATATCCTTGATAGTCCTTGGGGGAGGCATATCCAAAAGAACTTAAATCTTCCTTGAGTGTACCTCTATTCCCCTCTCTGAAACTAGGAAGCCTAGAACTTTGCTTGCTCTTACACCAAAACACACTTCTCTGAATTCAACTACATATTGTGAGCTCACAGAATGGCGAAAGCCTCCAAAAAATCTTGAACATACCCCCGTAGAGTAGAACTCTTCACTAAAGTAGAACTCTTCACCAACAAAAATTTTGACACTATGCTCAATTTACTTTTTAAAAATTTTGTTAACCATCCTCTGGTAAGTTGTACCCTCGTTATTCAAACCAAAGGGCATAACTCGATAGTAGAATAAACCATCGTCTTTAATAAAGGCTTTATTATCCTGATCTTCTGGAGCCATTGATATCTGGTTGTAACTAGAAAATGCATCCATAAAACTCAAGAATCTATGCCCCGAGCACGCATCCACCAATCTATCAATCGAGGGCAAATGAAAGCTGTCTTTAGGGCATGCTTTATTGAGGTTGGTGAAATCAATACACATTCTCCACTTTCCACTAGCCTTCTTCACTATTACAACATTCAAAACCCAATCAGGGTTGTAACGACCCAAAGTTTACGGGTATCAAAAAATTCAATTTTTGAGTCATTATTTTTACAAAATGAATTCGTAAATATTTATTAGAAATATTTACGAAGTTAGTAGTGTGCTTAATTAGATTTTGGTTAAGTGAATTAGCTTGAATTAAGGCTAATTTAGTGAAAAGGCTAGATTGAATAAAGTGTGAAAGTTTAATTATAGAATAAAGAAAAATTAAGGGACTAAATAAGTAAATAAGACAAAATAAGTGCCAAGTGTATGGTAATAGTGAAATACATGTGGAGTTTGTATAAAACATATATTGATAATTATTAGTATTTACTTATATAATAAGTAAATAATATTATATTATAATTATATTAATATTATAATATATTAAGTAAATAAAGAAAATAAAAAGAAAAATTTTAAAAGAAAGAACAAAGAATGAAAACGAAATAGAAAGGAAAGAAAGGGAAAGAAAAAGAAAAGGGGAAATTGAGGTTTAAGGATTTAAAGCTTTAAGTGGTAAGTCAATTTAGCTCATTTTCTTGTAATTTTGATGTTTTTGGAATCCTAGAACAAAGCCCTACTTGAATTATGTTGAAATTTAGAAAGTTAGTGAATTTTTAGATGTTAATTAAGTTGAACAAATAGATGAATTATGAGATAAAATGATAGAATTTCAAGTTAGAAGTGGGAGAAGGATTGAATTGTAAAAAGAGATAAGTTTTGTTATAGTAAGGACTAAATTGAATGAATTGTAGAATTGATGTTTTATGGAGGAAGTTAAATGTTAAGACTTGTAAAAGCTGGATTAGAATGAAAATATGGGATTGGTTTTAAAGAGAAAGATTGGTTATAATGGAAGGACTAAATTGGAATTTATGTAAAAGTTACATGGAAAATAGAAGAGTGTGTTATTAAATGATATGTATTGATGATTTTAAATATTAATTTTTTCGTAGCTAACGTAGCACCAGAAACGTCATCAAAGAACGGAAAAGAGGAAGTGAGCGAAGATAACGAATAAACTCGAGAACTATGATTTGTATTTCTATAAACTGAACTTAGTAATTGTTTATTGTATTTATTATTTAAATTGTATGAAAAATGAAAATGAGGTAAGTATTGTTATCTTACTGTACTGTTTTGAAATGTGAAAGTTTAAATTTAAAAGAAACTGAAATCCCTATTAATAGTGCCGGGCTAGTTAGATATAATTGGCATGCCATAGGATTGGAAGTGTTCAAAGATATTCGAATTTGTGTCGACAAAGCACTTTGTGTGCCATACTATTACTGTTACTGTTACTGTTCCGAATTTATTCCGATGAGATACTCTGTGTACCGTACTGTTACTAATATTGTTACTGTTATTTTTCGGCTTCGGCCGATGAAGCACTATGTGCTTTACTGGTGTGTGGGTTGGATCTGCGTATCCGTTTAGGTTAAGTTATGTTAATAGGGGTAAACTACTGTACTGAACTGTAACGTCCCTTAACCCTTATCCGTCCCCGGATCAGGATTACGAGACATTACCAGTCAGTACAGTTTAGTTACGAGTAATGCAAAAACATTTTATTAAACAAATCAGAAATTAGTCATATTGTCCCTTTATGGGCCCTCGAAGTCCAATATGAACAGTAAAATCAATTCGGGACTTAATCGGAAACTTATAAAATATTTTGTAAAATTTCAAATTTTCCTTAAATGAACAGTACCACACGCCCGTGTTGCATATGGGACATGCCCGTGTCCTCTATCCGTGGGGCTTTTTGACTTGTAACTTATGAACAAATTAATTTCACACGGCCAAGTCACATGCCCGTGTCTTTAGCTCATGTGGATTTATTTTGTAGCATTTTAGGTGCAGTTTTTACACGGCCGTACCTCACGCCCGTGTTCAATACCGTTTTTTCCACATGGCTGAGACACATGGCATTGTCTCTGCCCGTGTGCTTAATTTGAAGCTAAAACTCAAGATGCAGAGGACACACGGCTTAACAACATGCTCGTATGCAAGCCGTGTGTCTCACACGGTCTGGTCAAACGCCAGTGTACCAAGTCGTGTGGACTCAATAATGAACCCTTCACACTTTACTAGCCAACCCTGTAAATTTCAAACCACAACCAATACAAATACCAATACTAAACCAAGCTTATTTATATTTATATTTAAATTTACATCTTCATATTAGACTTAATTAAGTTATATGCTCAACCATTACCATTTATAACAACATTTACAATAACATTCCAAAATGACCACTTTTGACATCCTAGGTACATGCCATTACGAGTAATATACATGCATTACCTCATTGAATTCGGGATCGGCCTGGGATGCTGATTCAACGGTCTAGCTTTATTTAACCTGCGCACGGAAACAAACCGTACGCTGAGTATGAACTCAGTGGTATTTCTATAAACCGATACCTAAATAAATAGTAAATCATATAACAATGAACTTTGAGATTTCAATCTAATAATCTTAATAGTTCAATCATTTATTTTCATTTTATAATACTAAGATCTTGTTAATCAATTTCAATGAAATATATATATACAGTTTCAGTGTTGATTCAATATCAGTCGATTTTTCATTATCATACAGTAATAACCAATATTCAGTATTATCCAAACATTCAGTAGTAGTCCAATATTCAGTAACAATCAGTTAATCTTTATTGTTCAAGATCGCTTAGTCAAAAGAATAATCGCTTAATCAAGAATAATCATTTATTCAAGAATGTCATTTATTCAAGAATGCTTAATTATTCAAGAGCACCAATTATTCAGTACCTTTATTTACCCCTATTAACATGACTCAAACCTGGACGGATACACGGATCCAACCCACACACCGGGATAGCACACAGTGTTTCATCGACCAAAGCTGGAATACACTGTGTTAGTAATGGTAATAGTAATAAGAATAATGATAGCGAGACGGTACACAGAGTACCTCACAAGCATAAATCCGACAAGAATAAGAATAAAGAAGGTACAAAGTACCTCTTAGGAACGAATCTGGAACAGTAACAGTAAAGCGACACTTATAATGTCTTATCGACACACAGTCGGAATATCGCTGAACACTTCCAATCCTATAGCATGCCAACTATATCTGACTTAGCCCGATACTGTTAATAGGGTTTTCGGTTCACTTTCTTAATTCAACACCACTTTCACATTATTCATCATCAATTCAATAAATTTAACACATTCCAAATCAATCCATTTCAATTATAAAGTACAATAATTCATACTTTAATTACTTACCATAATATTCAATGAAAATACAATAATTAACAATCAATTTCACCTTTCAATGCATTACCCTACACATTAAATAATAAATTCAACAATTAAATATTAAGTTCGGATTATAGAAACACAAAACGTAATTTCCGAGCTATCCCTTGTCGACTTTGCCTTGTCCTTTCTTAGTTGAGGTTTTTCGGCACAATGTTAGCTACAGAAATCAATTAAATATTATCAATACACTACCATTCAATTTCACATTGAATATTTCAATTTTTATTCAACTTTTGCCTAGATTCCAATTTAGTCCCTAAACCGAGACTAGCTTTTATTCTTCACATTTAACTCATTATTTTCGTTAAATTTTCACTTTAAACTAATTTCAATTCTCTAATTTCACCATAGGACCATAATTTCAAAATTCTTTCAATTTAGTCCCTACTATTCAAAATTTATGATTTACTTTACAAATCAATCCTTATTTCACTTCTAACTTGAAATTCTATCAATTTAACCCTTAATTCTTTAATTTATTCAACATGAACATTATCTAGAAATCTAATCACTTTTATATCAACTTAATTCCATCAAAACCTTATTCCAAGGCTTCTAAAACATCAAAATTAAGTAAAAAGGGCTAAATTGACTTACCTATTAAAGTTTAAAACTTCAAAACTTCAATTTTTCCCTTTTTCTTTTTTTCTCCTTTCTTTCCCCCATTTTCGTTTGAGCATTCTGTTTCTTTTCTTTGTTTTTCTTTTTTATTTACTTTATATATATTGTATAATAACTTAATAAATATCTATTTAATAATCAATATCTTTATTACAAGTGTAATATTACTTATATTTACACATTTACTATATCATCACCTTACACTTGTATTTCTATAATTTATTTATCATATAAATATCTTATAATATAATTATTTAATTAATAAATATCTTTTACTAAATAATAAATATCTATTTAATATCAAATATATGTATTACAAATATATGTATTTTAATAATATATTTGTACCAAATCATTACTATACACTTGTTTTATTTAATTTATTTAATAATATAATATCAATTTAATAATAATAACATTAATATTTACTTAAATAATAAGTAAGTACATACATGTATTACAAATATATGTACAATATTTATTACACATTATTTTATTTTTATCACACACTTGGCACTCATTTTGGCTTATTCACTTATTTAGTCCCTTTTAATTTTATTTATTCTATAATTAAACTTTTACATTATATTCAATTTAATCCTTTTATCCAATTATCCTTAATTAAACTAAATTCACATAATTAAAGCCTAATCAACCACTCGATTAACTTCGTAAATATTTTTTAATAAATATTTACGAATCTATTTTTCAAAAATGGAGACCCGAAAACACACTTTTTCGGTAACAGTAAAATTTAGGTTGTTACATGAACACTGAAAGATACTGACTGAAATTGCATTTTCTTACTTATTATGATTCTATTGATAAATGCTACTATAATATAAAGATAATTGAATGAAAGATTATAAAGTTCTTATTGATAGAATTTATGTTATGTTTTAAATGCATGTTAAGTATTGATTTATAGCAATACCACTGAGTGTATACTCAGTGTACGGTTGTTTCCGTGCACAAATTAGGTACAAATGTAACTAACGTCTCAGCATCCAAACCAACTCCCGAACTCAAAAACTTGGTGATGTATCTTATCTTAAGGAATGACATGTACCTAGGTTGTTTTGATGTTATTTTTATATATAAGAGATGTTAGTGAAGAATGTTAATAGCTGGCTCATAAATGTAAAGTGTATGATATAATATAGTTCATTTTGAACTAATTTGAATGGTTCTTAAGTATAAATTTTGGAGTTGTTTCGTTTAATGGTTGTTAAAATACATTTGTTAGATTATTATAATAGTAGAATTAATGTGTATTAGATGTGTTTAATCATGTTTGGATTGATTGAAAGATAGGACTTTAAATTTGCTTGTTATTCAAGGCTTGTAGGGTTGGTAAATTTGAACTATAAGGTTCATTTTGAGTCCACACGGCATGTCACACGGGCATGTGATCAGACCGTGTGAGATACACAGCTTGCATACGGGTATGTTGTTAGGCCGTGTGTCTCCTGCATCCTTAAACGTGAAGTCAGGATAGTACACGGGTAAAAAACACGGTTGTGTTCTTGGTCGTGTGAAGGACACGGGTTTCAAGTATGGTCGTGTGTGAAAATCGTGTGAAAATGGCTTAAAAATGGTGAAAAATTGTTTACCACACGACCTAGCCACATGGGCGTGTGCCCAGGTAGTGTGCCCCTTTGATGCTTAAAAAATTGCAAGTCAGAATTCCCCACAGGCTGGCCACACGGCCATGGGAGCCACATGGGCTGGCCACACGGGCATGTGCCCCTTACTTCAAGAAAAATTTTCAAAAGTCTTCCAAAGTTACTGGTTTAGTTCCAAATCATTTCTAAAGTATGAAATGGGCCCTGTAGGCCCATAATAGGGACTTTATGGTAAAATTTGAAAATTTTTAATTTGGAATGCAAATTTATAATTCGATTTTGTACAAATGATACTGTATAAGTTCGGTAATACCTCGTAACCCTATTTCGGTGACAGATACGGGTTAAGGGGTGTTATAATTAGTGGTATCAAAACTACTCAGGTTTAGTCGATTCTAGGACTAAATCGAGCTCGGAATTGAGTCTAGAGGTACATGCCATTATTGAATTAAATTTGAGTCAGGATTGGATGCTGAATTATATATTGATTGAATTGTTTCTGTTTTATAGTGTTAAGGATGTCTGACGAAAGGATTGAAGAAACTGATCAAGAAATTTATAGTGAAGATAATGAACTGTACGATATGAATGAATCAGAGTTTGTAACTCCAAGTGCAAACTCAGTAAGTAATCAACTGTCAAATACTGGAAGGGGTGGTATTATAGAAAGACATAATACAAAATTACTCAAAGTAATAGCTGATGCTCTTCAAAGAACAGTGGGAAATATACCTGCAACAACTACTACTTCTACTGCCCGACGAGCCCCGAATTAATGAATTGCGAAAATATGGAGCTACTGAATTTTTGGGTTCGAAGGGAGATGATCCGTCAAAAGCTAAAAACTGGTTGGAAACTACAAAGAGAATTTTGAAACAACTCGAATATACCCCACAGGAAAGTCTAACGTGTGTCATTTCTTTACTGCAAGAAGAAGCATATGTATGGTGGGAGATAGTAATTCAAAGTGTATCAGAAAAACAAATAAGTTGGGAATTCTTTCAAAGAGAATTTCAGAAAAAGTATTTGGGGGAAATGTACATGGAAGATAGAAAACAGGAGTTTTTAACACTGAAGCAAGGTGAAATGTTTGTAGTAGATTATGAACGTGAATTTTTGAAACTAAACCGATATGCAATTGAATTTGTACCAACTGAAGCTGACAGATGCAAGCGATTTTTAAGAGGGTTGCATGATGAATTTAGACTACAGTTGATGCCATTTCGAATTATTGAATTTGCAGTTCTAATAGAAAGAGCTAAGATGATTGAACAGGTGCTGGGGGAAAAATAAGAAGTCTGAAGCTACTCATTCAACTGAAAAATGTCCTAGAACTACTAGTTCAAGTCTACAACCTAAACAGTCAAAGGAATCTCGAGGTAATTGGAGATTGAGCACTAGATCAGAAGGAGGTGATAGAAGTCGAAGAAAACAGATAACTGGATCCATTGTTAGTGTTAAAAGTCCAAATCAGAATACTGAAATTCCATAATGTGAACACTATAGGAACAGACATAGAGATGAGTGTAGAAGATTAACTAGAGGTTATGTCCAATGTGGATCCACTGATCATTTTGTAAAAGATTGTCCGAAGATTAGTAAGGCAGCACCAACAGTATCACAAAGATCTGAATCTGCTTCTAGAAGTCAAAGGTCAGGCAGAAGTGGTCCAATTGCTAGAGGAGGTATGAGAAGAACCAGTGAAAATGCTATACAACAATCTGAAATAAGAGCTCCGGCCCGAGCATATGTTGTAAGAACTCGAGATGAAGGAGATGTTCATGATGTAGTGACAGGTATATTCTTATTACATTCAGAACCTGTTTATGTTTTAATAGATCCAGGATCGTCACATTCCTATGTTAATACAAAACTGGTTGAGACGGGAAATTTAAAACCTGAATTATCTAGAGTAACGATAGAAGTGTCTAGTTCAGTGGGGTAAACTATGTTAGTGAATCAGATATGTCGAAGATGTCTATTAATGATTCAGGATAAAATCTTTTCTGTTGATCTGTTGATTATGCCATTCGACGACTTTGATATTATACTAGGTATGGATTGACTATCAGAACATGAAGTAATTTTAGGCTATTATAAAAAGAAATTCACTGTTCAGAATGAAGGTGGTGATCGGATTGAAGTAAATGGTATTCGGACCAGTGGGATAGTTCGTGTTATTTCAGCAATTAAAGCTAGTAAGCTTCTTAATCAAGAATGTGCTGCTTTCTTAGCATATGTTATTAATTCGATTCGCTTGAGAGCCGGCAAAGAAAATCTGAATGACGTGAATTTCCTGATGTGTTTCCTGAAGAATTGCCTGGATTACCTCTTGATCGGGAAGTTGAATTTGTGATTGAAGTATACCCGGGTACAGATCCAGTGTCAATACATTCATATCGTATGTCACCTATTGAATTAAAGGAGTTGAAGATACAATTACAAGATTTATTGGACCGAGGTTTTATACGACCTAGTACATCACCGTTGGGAGCTTTAATGTTTTTCGTTAAAAAGAAAGATGGTTCGATACGGTTGTGTATTAATAATCGATAGTTGAACAATGTGATTGTTAAAAATAAATACCCGTTACCTCGTATTGAAAATTTATTTGATCAATTAAAGGAAGCTTCTGTGTTTTCAAAAATTGATTTGAGGTCGGGATATTATCAACTAAAGGTAAATGAGAGTGATGTACTGAAGACAACATTTCATACACAGTATGGACATCATGGATTTTTGGTGATGCCATTTGGGTTAACAAATGCTCCGACTGCTTTTATGGATCTTATGAACTGAATTTTTTAGCCATACTTGGATCAATTCGTAGTGGTTTTTATAGATGATATTTTAGTATATTTGAAGTCTGAAACTGAAAATGAACAACATCTTCGAATTGTTTTGCAAATATTGCGAGAGAAGCAATTGTATACGAAATTGAGTAAGTGCGAGTTTTGGTTAACAGAGGTTGTATTTCTTGGTCATGCTGTATTAGCAGATGGGATTAGAGTAGATTCAAAGAATATTGAAGCTATAATTCAGTGGAAAATTCCCAAAAATATGTCAGAGGTACGTAGTTTCCTTGGGTTGGCTAGATATTATCGAAGGTTTGTGAATGGATTTTCAAAGATAGCTTTACCGATGACAAAGTTGCTACAAAAGAATGTTCTGTTTATTTGGAGTGGACAATGTCAAAAAAGTTTTGAAATGTTGAAGCAAATGTTAACAGAAGCACCAGTATTGACTTTACTGGAGTCGAGAAAAGATTTCGTTGTGTATAGCGATGCTTATTTAAATAGTCTTGGATGTGTATTGATGCAAAGTGGAAAGGTAATTGCTTATGCTTCAAGATAATTAAAACCACATAAACGTAACTATCTAACTCATGATCTGGAATTAGCAACGGTGATTTTTGCTCTAAAGATTTGAAGATATTATCTGTATGGTGAGAAGTGTTATATCTACACTGATCATAAAAGTCTCAAGTATCTTCTGACATAGAAAGAATTGAATTTGAGACAACGTTGATGGATAGAGCTTTTAAAAGATTATGATTGTGTTATTGACTATCATTCGGATAAAGCTAATGTGGTAGCGAACGCATTAAGTAGGAAGGCTGCAACTAAATTGAGAGCAATGTTTGCACAGCTCAGTATTGTTAATGATGGAAGTCTTTTGGCTGAATTGAGAGTAAAACTAGTAATGCTTGATCAAATCATAATGGCACAGTTAGAAGATGAAAAGCTAATGAAGAAGAGGTATATAATGCATGATGGTATGATAGAAAATTTTAGCATTGATGAACACGATTATTTAAGATATCAGAATCGGTTTTGCATTCTAACTACTTTAGAATTGAAAGAGTTAATACTCCGAGAAGTACATGATAGTTCTTTTGCATTACATCCCAGATAAATAAAGATGTACCGTGATTAACGGGAACTGTATTGGTGGCTAGGTATGAAGAAAGATATAGTGGAATACGTAGCTAAATGTTTGATATGTCAGCGAATCAAATTGAGCATCAGGTTCTGACTGGATTACTTCAGTCTATTAATATTCCTGAATGGAAATGAGACTGTATCACAATGGACTTTGTAACCGGGTTACCATTGTCAGCAAGTAAGAAAAATACTATTTGGGTGATTGTTGATCGGTCACAAAGTCAGTTCATTTTATAGCAGTCAGAACGGATTGGTCACTTCAAAAGTTAGCAGAAACTTATATCGGAGAAATTGTGAGACTACATGGTATTCTTGTATCAATAATTTATGACAGGGATCCACGGTTTACATCGAGGTTCTGAAAACAGTTGCATGAGTCTCTTGGTACTCGACTTCATTTTTGTACAGCTTTTCATCCACAAACTGATGGATAGTCAGAACGAGTCATTCAGATTTTAGAAGACATGCTCTGAGCTTGTATCATTTATTTTGAATCAGGTTGGGAATGTTATTAACCGTTAACTGAGTTTGTATAAAATAATAGTTATCAATCAAATATTCAAATGGCACCGTATGAAGCTCTATATGGTCGGAGATGTCGATCACTAGTGTGTTGGACGGAATTAAATGAAAGAAAAGTTATTGGTACAGAGTTAATTCAAGGAACGAAAAGTACTATTAAAAAGATTCCAGAAAAATTGAAAGCAGCTTTTGACAAGTAGAAATCACATGCAGATCTGAAACGACAGGATATTGAGTACTCAGTTGGAGACAAAGTATTTCTTAAAGTCTCTTCTTGGAAGAAAATCTTGAGATTTGGTTGGAAGGGTAAATTGAGTCCATGATATATTGGACCATATGAGATTATAGAAAGAATTGGACATGTAGCATACCGTTTAGCTTTGCCTCCTGAATTACAGAAGATTCATGATGTTTTCCATGTTTTTATGTTAAAAAGATACCGATTTGATCCTTCTCATGTGATTTCAACTGAAGATATAGATATTCGACCTGATTTGTCATTTGAAGAAGAACCGGTTAAAATACTGGCATGTGAGGTAAATGAGTTATGGAATAAACGAGTTCCCTTAGTAAAAGTGTTGTGGATAAGTCATAATATTGAAGAAGCAACGTGGGAACCAGAGAATACAATGAGATCACAATACCCCCATCTCTTTTCAAGTAAATTTCGAGGACGAAATTTATTAAGGGGGAGAAATGTAACGACCCAAAGTTTACGGGTATCAAAAAATTAAATTTTTGGGTCATTATTTTCGCAAAATGAATTCATAAATATTTATTAGAAATATTTACAAAGTTAGTAGTGTGGTTAATTAGATTTTGGTTAAATGAATTAGCTTGAATTAAGGCTAATTTAGTGAAAAGACTAGATTGAATAAAGTGTGAAAGTTTAATTATAGAATAAAGAAAATTTAAGGGACTAAATAAGTAAATAAGCCAAAATGAGTTCCAAGTGTATGGTAATAGTGAAATACATGTGAGTATGTATAAAACATATATTGATAATTATTAGTATTTACTTATATAATAAGTAAATAATATTATATTATAATTATATTAATATTATAATATATTAAGTAAATAAAGAAAATAAAAAAGAAACAAAATTTAAATAAAAGAACAGAGAATGAAAACGAAATAGAAAGGAAAGAATGGGAAAGAAAAAGAAAAATGGAAATTGAGGTTTAAGGATTTAAAGGTTTAAGTGGTAAGTCAATTTAGCTCTTTTTCTTGTAATTTTGATGTTTTTGGAATCCTAAAACAAAGCCCTACTTGAATTATGTTGAAATTTAGAAAGTTAGTGAATTTTTAGATGTTAATTAAGTTGAACAAATAGATGAATTATGAGATAAAATGATAGAATTTCAAGTTAGAAGTGAGAGAATGATTGAATTGTAAAAACAGATATAAGTTTTGTTATAGTAAGGACTAAATTGACTAAATTTTAAAATTGATGTTTTATGGAGGAAGTTAAGTGTTAAGACTTGTAAAAGCTGGATTAGAATGAAAATATGGGATTGGTTTTAAAGAGAAAGATTGGTTATGGTGGAAGGACTAAATTGGAATTTATGTAAAAGTTACATGGAAAATAGAAGAGTGTGTTATTAAATGATATGTATTGATGATTTTAAATATTAATTTTTTCGTAGCTAACGTAGCATCGGGAACGTCATCAAAGAAGGGAAAAGAGAAAGTGAGCGAAAATAACGAATAAACTCGAGAACTACGATTTGTATATTTATAAACCGAACTTAGTAATTATTTATTGTATTTATCATTTAAATTGTGTGAAAAATGAAAATGAGATAAGTATTGTTATCTTACTATACTGTTTTGAAATGTGAATGTTTAAATTTAAAAGAAACTGAAATCCCTATTAACAGTGTTGAGCTAGTCGGATATAATTGGCATGCTATAGGATTGGAAGTGTTCAGGGATATTCGAATTTGTGTCGACAAAGCACTTTGTGTGCGATACTATTACTGTTACTGTTACTATTCCAGATCTGTTCTAATGAGGTACTCTGTGTACCGTACTGTTACTGTTATTTTTCGGCTTCGGCCGATGAAGCACTATGTGCTTTACCGGTGTGTAGGTTAGATTCGCGTATCCGTTCAAGTCTGAGTTATGTTAATAGGGGTAAACTACTGTACTGAACACTAAAAGATATTGACTGAAATTGCATTTTCTTACTGATTATAATTCTATTGATAAATGCTACTATAATATAACGATAATTGAATGAAAGATTATAAAGTTCTTATTGACAAAATTTATGTTATGTTTTAAATGCATGTTAAGTATTGGTTTATAGAAATACCACTGACTGTATACTCAGCGTACGGTTGTTTTCGTGTACAGGTTAGGTACAAACGTAACTAACGTCTCAGCATCCAAGCCAACTCCCGAACTCAAAAACTTGGTGATGTATCTTATCTTAAGGAATGGCATGTACCTAGGTTGTTTTAATGTTATTTTTATATATAAGAGATGTTAGTGAAGAATGTTAATAGCTGGCTCATAAATGTAAAGTGTATGATATAATATAGTTCATTTTGAATTAATTCGAATGGTTCTTAAGTATAAATTTTGGAGTTCTTTCGTTTAATGGTTGTTAAAATACATATGTTAGATTATTATACTAGTAGAATTAGTGTGTATTAGATGTGTTTAATCATGTTTGGATTGATTGAAAGATTGGATTTTAAATTTGCTTGTTATTCAAGGCTTGCAGAGTTGGTAAATTTGAACTATAAGGTTCATTTGAGTCCACACGGCATGTCACACGGGCGTGTGATAAGACCGTGTGAGATACACGACTTGCACACAGGCATGTTGTAAGGCCGTGTGTCTCCTCCATCCTTAAATGTGAAGTCAGGATAGTACACGGGCAAAAGACTGGGCCGTGTGTCTTGGTCGTGTAAAGGACACGGGTTTCAAGCATGGTCGTATGTCAAAATGGTGTAAAAATGGCTTAAAAATGGTGAAAAATCAGTTTACCACAGGGCCCAGCCACATGGGCGTGTGCCCCTTTGATGCTTAAGAAATTGCAAGTCGGAATTGCCCACGGGATGGCCATACGGGCATGTGCCCCTAACTTCAAGAAAAATTTTCAAAAGTCTTCCAAAGTTGCTGTTTTAGTTCCAAATTATTTCTAAAGCATGAAATGGGCCCCGTAGGCCCATAATAGGGACTTTATGGTGAAATTTGAAAAGTTTTGGTTTGGAATGCAAATTTATGATCTGGTTTTGTATAAATGATACTGTATAAGTTTGGTAATGCCTCCTACCCCTATTTCGGTGACGGATACAGGTTAGGGGGTGTTACAAGGGTACTCCATCTCCTTCATAAATCCTGCTGACGACAGTTTCCCTACTTCTTGCCTTACTGCCTCTATGACCTACGGAGCACGCTTTCTTTTCTTTTGCTTATTTGATTTAACTTCATAGAACACATTTAACCTGTGAACAATTACTTAAGGATCCACCCCAGGCATGTCTGCAGCCGACCATATAAAAACATTAGAATTCAGCCTTAAATAGTGGATCAAATCTTTTATTTCCTCCTCTGCCAATGCCTATGAAATTTTCACCACTTTATTCACATCATCATAGAACAACTGCAAGGTTTTCGTGACTTCTGTCTCTTTTGTCTTTTTAATTCTGTCTTCATCCCTCACGTCCAAATCCAAAACTTGACCATCCATTCCTGTCTGCAATGAGCATTGTCCTTGCTATACCTGTTCGTGTGTATGTTTGATCGATAACATGGGACATTGTCTTACTATTCGTTGATCATACTACATAAAGCCTATCCCTGCTATTGTAAGAAATTTAATCTTAATGTAAAAAGTTGCAATCATCATCTTTGCCATTCTCGAGCTCAATATACGAACTGTGTAAAGTCTGACTCGAATCCATTCGAGTTGTAGGTTAATATTACTAAATATCATAACAAACCTTTTCCTCTTCAAACTCGATTTTTTTTTCATTTTGACTCCAAAAAAATTGTCTTTCATTTTCTCTTAATAAAATTAATTTTATCTCCCAAATGATCAATATAATTTCGTATTCAAATTTCTTTTTAAACTTGTGTAGCTGAAGTGAGTTTAAAATATATACATAGGGTTAATTCAGAAAATATTATCTATCCTCCAATTGAATTCTAAAAGTATAAGAATTATACCACTTAGCTCATTTTGTTTAGTTTAGACACTAAATATCAACTTAAATCTAACATGAATCATATTTACATGTCAATCATATTATAAACATGTGTATCTATTACATAAAGAGTTTGAACATATCATGTTAATATATATGTATATATATAGCTTTCATAAATCTTATCGACATGATTTATTTTCATTATCACATTATATCCAAATTATTCATACAACAAATATATATTTAAATTATGTTTTACATCTAATTGACTTATTGGATTGACAAACCAACTTCACTGATATAACATTAATTTTGAGTACTTAGTTAGAAAAGTTTACATACCAAAAATAAAAAATAACTGATAAATTTAAAAAGCTTAATGCAATTAAATAATATATATATATATATATATATATATATATATATAAACCAGGAATGTTCCCTTTCCCTTAAAAAAAAAAAAGATGGTGGAAATGAAGTTAGTGGTCCCTTAAATCATTCATTAAAGACTAAAAAGAAAAAAAAAAGTAACAAAAATGATGGCAACAGTTGTCTTGGCAAATGGCAAACCGAATACCATACTCTACATATTAAATTACAAAAGCAATTCTCTGATAATTGAATGTATACAACATATAACATATATAATCATAATCATAAAATTAATAATAATTTTAAAAAGGCTTGTGAAAATCTGACCCAAATACTCTGTTTTGGCAATGAGTTCTAATTTATTCGTTTTCAGAACATGACTACTGAATACTGATATCTTGTTTTATTGTATAAATTTTTCTGATGGAAGCTGCCATTTTTGTTTTATTGATGAAAAAAGAAAAAAGAAAAAAAAAATAAAAGGTGATATAAGCCAAAAGCTCTGTGTTTTTCATGTGTTTTGTCTTCTTCGTTTACTTTTTTTTTTTTTTAATAAAATTATGAGTCGTTAGTTTATTATCTTCGGTTGATTTTTAAATTGAATTTATGATTTTTTTTTTAAATTTTAGCTTTAGGGATTTGACAAATCTTGAACAATAAGAATATATTTGGCATTCTTTTGGGTGATTGAAATGTATAGATTTTGTTTTAACCATGCTGTGCATAGATTAAAAATTTTATCATATCTCTATCGCATGTTAGATTTTCAATTATCACTTTTGAAGTTTTTAAACTCTATTATAGTGATAGCTTTATTGACATCAAATTTTTAATTATATATTTCACTGTTTTTCATAAATATTATGAACTCACATTTGCTTCAATTATTTTTTCACAGCGGCAGGAAGTAGAGGTTATCTTGGGTTTGAACTCAATTTTGGTGTTACACTAGAACACGGCAATTGAAAGCTTTAAAAGATAAGATTTAAATATGGCCAAATTTTGCTACTAATTTATCTACTTGGATTTTTAATTTTTTATTTAAAGATTTTATTAGTATTTTTTATCAAAATTTTTCTATTAAATGAGAGTAGCTTAATTATCATGTTAAGAAACACTAATGGTATTAATTATTTCACTTAAATTTTATTTTATTGTAAATACTAAATCCCTAATTTTATTGTAACCTTTAAATTTGTTCATGGTGTCTGCCTAAACCTTTTTGTTAAAGAAATGGAGTGAGAGAACATTTGGGCCTAAAAGGCGAAAGAAAAAGTAATGAAGTTGGACATAAGTATGTAATTAGAAAACCCATTATTTCACGAAGGTCCAATCCACCATTAGGTGTTAGCCTCTGGCTTCTCTTCAATTGAGGTCACCTTGTAAAGAATATCGTAAGTTCCAAGCTAGGTTTAGGGTTAACTTTTTATTCCCTTTTAACTTTATTCACATATATATAAGAAATAACAAACGCACTGTCCAATTCGAAACGCTGTGATATTCCCTTCTGTGTTTATTCTTTGAATAGAGGGTTCTTTGGAGAGTGATATCTCAGTGATGGATGCAGAAAAGAAGACTTGGTTTTGGCTCGACCGAACCTTGTTAATGTGTTTGCTTTACTTTGCTGTCGATGGTAATAAACAGCACTTTATTGCCACGCTCGTCGCATTGATATTGCATGATTTCGTAGTTTACATGGTCAAGCTCCTTCTCCAGGATATTTATGCTCTTTTCTCCACTCTGTTACACAACTTGAAGTTAAGATCTTTAAACAAAAGCGTAAGTGCCTTATTATTATTATTGTTATCATTATGGTGGATTGAATTTGCATGCATGATCTGACATTCATGAATGTATTGTTTCAGGATACCATTAAGGGAGGAAATTACAACAGCATGAGAGAAAAGGAGGAAGTAGAAATAAGGACAACAGTGAAGAATGAAAAAGAAGGTGAAGAGGGAAGCATGCAGGTGCAAGTTGCATGTGAGACTTGCGGGATGTTCAAAGAGGAAGAAGCAAAGAAAGCCAAAGGGAAATACAAGGATAAGTACAAGAAAAAGTTGCTGCAAAAGGAGGAGAATTTTGATAGAGTTAAAAGCACTTTGAAAGATAAATATAATGAAGATAGAGACAAGTGGGAAGAAGAGGGAAAGTTGCTCAAGATAAAGTATGAAGAGATGCGATGGACATAAACCAAACAAAAAACCCTTTAATTACTTAGTTATTAATGTTATATTGATAGATGACGCCTTAAGAGGGCATATTAACGAATACTACTAGTTCTGATGCTTTTTAAATTTATGGGTATATTGATATATCAATGTTTATTCCTGTTGAAGAAAAACATTCAAGTTTAATGTTTACTTGAGAGAGGATAATCTTAAGCACTCTTCAAAGCTTTACTCAAGAGAGGATTACTCAGAACTGCAAAATCATATCATCAAATGAAATCTCCATCAGGCATGTTTGCAAGACTTGTTCATCAAGTTTACATTAAAACCAAGACACTTGAGAACATGGGGAGGATTCGATTTAGCTGCTATTAATTTCATAACTTTTTATACATGCAAGTACAATATTGTAAATCCAACCAATGAAACAGTGTTACCATGTGAAGTTACAGATTAGGGCCAGTAGGTCCCATGAGAAGTACATCTAAAATCCAATGAGCTAACCACAAAAATTCTTTATATTTCAATCTGGAGCTAGTTTAGCATTGCAAAGTCCTTTTGGAAAACACCGATCAGTCATTTTCTTGGTTGAAAAGCACATTCTAAAGCTGCTTTTGCTGTCAAAGGGCTTTTGGATAGTCAGGCTAAATATACCCTTAAACTGAATCCCCCTAAAATTGGATTTCTATGCTTCCATTAAAGGTGGTAAAGGATTGTCCAAAAATAATAAAAAAAAACTTGAGCACACAAGATTCATAGAACTCGGATTGTATAATGTATGTAAATAAGCATCTGGTTCAATTATATATCGTAAATATGTATGTATGCATTGCACATCACTTAGCCAAGTAGAAGTTAAATAAAAGTGAGAAGAACAGAAACAACAAAATTTACTAAAGAATAGCAATGCATATTAAGAAATTCTAATTTATATTATGATAATAGAGGAGGGGAGAGGTTCATATTAAATATCCTCTAGAATAGAAGACACTAATGCATATAACAAAATAAGCCAAAAGAAAGCCAATGTTCTTAATTTTTTTTCCCCAACTTGAAAACCTAACCAGAAAAGCATATAAACTATAATAATATCAACATTAAATTTAAAGGCTTTCCTATCACTCGAATGCCCATTGATTCTCCCTCCTAACCTCCTCTTCTTCCTCGGGGGTGAAATCGTTCTTGATGTTGAAGGTCTTGCGAATCTCCTCGGGTGTCTTTCCCTTTATCATATCAGCCACAGTTTGGCAGGTCAAGTCCAGCAAGCTCTTGATATTCAGATAGTTCGCTGCCTGCAAATCCCAATATCAAAAGGTTTACCATACGAATAGAAAATAAGCACGAACAAAATAAGCAACAATCTATACGTTTAATACTTCAATTCCCATTATCAAGACCAATACAACGGTATTTCCAGGTAATGAAAAAAATTTGAAGCTTGTAAATTATGTGTCTTAATGAATCAAGGGGAATTTATTCACCATACGCCTCCTGATTGGGATCGTGCGAACTGATTCAAAAAACGCTAGGGAAAAAAAACGATGTCCGGTAACAGTAGAGCAATAAACAGATGAGCAGACGATTTCAATTAACCCAAACAGCTCTAAAAGTAACAGCATTGTGAACGGAAAAGGAATTAGGGAAAAAGAGGGGAAACTGACCAGGATGAGATCAAAGAGGGTATTTTGGTCAACCTTGACAAAATCAGCATCCCAAACCTTGAGTTCGTCATCAGGAGTCTTTTCCTTGTCGGCAGCAGCATCGACATGCTTCTTGCAGTACTCAAGGACCTTGGACAAGATCTTGCTGGTGACGTTTGGGAGAGGGATCTCGTTGTCGGCGCAATCGTCCTCGATCATGTGCTTGATCGTCTGCGACTCAACCGCCACCGCTTCCTCCACCTCAAAAGTCTCTCCGTCGGAGCTCCTCAACATTATCTTCCTCGAAGTCGACGCCATTGATTCTCACCACCGCAGACGGAAACCCTAATTTTTCAATAAAAAGAGAGGAAACAGAAACAAAAAAGAAAGAGCCAACCGAGAAAAAACTAAATATAATAATAATTTAACTCTGATTGTAACTGTAGGTATTTATAGAAAAATTCATGTTTGGAGCTATACGCTGTCGTTTATTATATCTATTGGAAATGGTTCTGGATGTTTCTGTCCGTTTACCTTTTTACCGTCGCCACCCCTTTCTAGCTTTTTACTTTTCAAATCAAACTTTTTTCTTTTTCTTTTTATTTATTTATTTTTATTTTATGAAATTACAATTACACATTTTACTTTTTAGGTATAAATATTAAAACAATCATAAATAATTAGATTTATGTGAGAAATGCATTTATTAAAAATCCATATAAAATCTAAATGATGATTGTAAAGTTAAATGTTTATTATGTATGATGTTTGAAGTAATAGTTAATTTTTATTCTTTTATTACATAGAAATAGATAATAACACTTTCATAAAATATAAATTATTTTAGTGGATTCATAATTGAATTGGTGTTTGATTGACTCATTATATTAATTCAAGAATACACTTAACTAAAGTAATTAATTTATTAATTAACTAAACTAAAAAATAAATATTAATTAATTAACTTAACTCAACTAAAGTAATTTCTCAATTAAATTATTTTCCAAACTCAATTCTAATCTTTATTAAAGTTATGTCAACTTTATTGTAGTAGAATGTATGAGGAAATTAATTTAATTGCCTTATTCAACAAATCTATGATGACTAATTAATTTAATTCTCACTTGAAACTCAATTATTTAATTACAATAAATTAAATAATAATTTGAAAAAATAAATTAATTTCTAAGTCATCTTTTGTACTTAGTGTCACATCCCAGTTCGAGCGGGTTCAAGGATAAAGCGTATAGTAGTGAAAGAATATGTGTTTGGTAGGTTGTAATTCGCCCATTTGTTTCTTTTGACGTATACTTGTGGATGCATAGTATACACCAAGTAATTAAGTAGAAATTTTATTTTATATTATTCTGATTAGCCAAAGAGTAAAGGTTTTAGTTGGCAAAAAGGCAAATTATAATATGATTTATCGCCAAATGTATAATACGTCCAGTTTGTCTTAATATTGCTCTCATTGGGTTGTAAAGTGCTTGGTCAGGAACCAACTGAAATGATTGTCTTAATATTTATTATACAGGATTTTCATTTATGTTTCTTTTGAAACCTGTAGGCCAATAAGAGAGACAAGCTCTGAATTTAAATGGCACTTGTTGAATGTCTATAAGGGGGAATGGATTATATATATGAGATAAAGGTTTTGAAGAAAGTTCTTTTTCCTCCTTAAAAATATTATTCTCTAATTCTTTCTTTAAATATATATATGTATCTCTTTCTTATTAAGCTAGAAGCTTCAATTCTAGGTTTAATCATTGGTTATTCCATCTTCGGGTAAGTGTTTTAGCTTTGCTTGTTAAGTTCTGAAATGGTAAGACTATAAGAGTTCTATGAACAATAAAGCTTTAAGTACAGGCTTTACATGGGGGTTGTAAGTGCTTGGGATGATGGTAAGTTGTATGATGCCTTTATGGCACATTCTGTTTGGCCCTTATGGCATGGTCTGTCATGTATGCCTTGTAAGTTTTGTCTTTATGGTAAGATATGGATAAATTCTGTTAGCTCTGTAATAAGTTTAGGGTATTGATATGCTTAGGATTAAGAGTTGAGTACGACCTGTGAAATAAATAAGTTTAAAGGGTAATTTTGAAAAGAACCGTGTATCTGGATGTTAATAAGGTATTCGCCATGGTGATATAATTGAATCAAAGTTATTTGGAACCTGTCATATCTAAGTTGCATAATGACTTCGCCTGAAATCTTATGAAAACTGAATATCAATTATTTTGAGCGTCTGGAATAATGTTGTGAATGTTAATAGATTGATCTATGAAGTTTATTGTTAGTATGGGTTGTGTGGTATCGAATCAGGGTATGATTTACTTAATGGTTTGATGGTACTCAAACCTACGTAAGTATTTTCCATATGTGTATGTGTTTACCTTCGAATAATGATAATGAACAACTGTTTTAAGTCAAGAACAAGTATTAGAAAATACGTTGTATTAGTTGGATTTTGAAGGTATGTTTTGTTCAGAAGTGCATATGTGAACGAGAGAATTAAGAAATGCCTGAAAAAAATCTTCAGTTAATTAAAAAAGAAAGAATGTGTACTTGAAGAGTATACAATTGGCATATATGCATGTATTACAACTATAGTGATATTCGCCAAATATAAGTGGTTTAGAAAGATGGTTGATGCAAAGATGTTCTTTTAAGAATATAAAGTATCCGTCAGTACATTTTAGTAATAAAGCTCATTAAGTACTATTGTATTTATTTTTGTTGCATATATGTTTCAGGTTTCAATGTTAATAAACTGTGCTTGGAGGGACAAAGCCAGGACTACGCCAAAGAAGAGGCGTATCGAGTTATTATGCATACAGAGTTGATGGGGTGGTGATCTGCCACAAAAAGGATATGGGAAATTAGGCTTCTCTAATGCATTTAAGGAGCTTTTTTTTCAAGCAAAATAGCATTTTTAGCATAGTTTTTTTTGTTATTTTTCTATTTTTGGTTAATAAGTGAAAATGTCTCATTTTTTTCTATTTTGTAACCCAAATTGGCCGATAGTGCTATTGGGAGGCCTAACGTGTGTTTGAATGATGTAAGGACGTGTTGGAGGTCGCAAATGAGTGAGAACGATAGTAAGGCAAAGGGTATCGTGATATCCACACCTTGGAATCGCGATACCTCCAATAGTATAGGAGAGTGAAGACTCATTTCAGTGGTATCGCGATATCCACCTTCGTTAGGGGGACAAACTTAGACAAAAAGGGCAGTCTTTGTCTACCTGGTTCACCAACCACACAAGGCCCGTGCAAGGGCATTTTTGGAAATGAAAAGTCATTAGAATACACTTTAAAATAGCTAAAAATTGCTGAAGAGGAGAGAGACACACATTAGCTTAGATTTAGGTTTAGTTTTCTTTAGGTTTTTTTTAGTTTTCCTCTGCATTTTTCCAGGGTTTTTATTTTTCTCTTTTTCTACCTTAGATTAAAGTTTATTTTTCTGCATTTACTTCTTATTCTTGTTATTCTTAGTGTTAGTTAAGTTAGTTAGTATTGTAGCTAAGGTTTATGTGCATTTATAGTCCATGTACCTTGATTTCAAGACCTTTTAAGCTTTACTTTAATGCGTTTTAGTTTATTTTACTTTCAATTTGTTAAAGCTTGTTCATTTTATGTTTCTTGCTTTAGATTTTCCTGTTAAATGCTTTTGGTTTCATGCTATTTAAGTTTTCTTGCACAAAAATCTCAACTTTTACATTTTTCTTAGCTTTTACTTTTATGGCTACCTTATTTTACATTTTCATATTTATTTCTTTTACCTTGAGCATGTGTAACTAAACCTTTAAGGAGGTTGGTTGATGGAGATGTGGGTAAACTAAAACTTTTGGACAAAGGACTAAATCGTAATAAATTGGACTAAATCAAATAGAACTAAGAACTTAGATAGTGACACCCCTAAGGAAAATATCAAGATAAAGTGAGACCGAAAGGTAATCTTTTTGTGCACCTATTCATTAGTCCCGGATTAACCAGTGAGATCGAAAGATAAATCGGATCTAATTTGTCTAAGTTAGTGAAATTGAGATCGAAAGATAAAATGGAGTCACTTGGTAATTTACGCGATTTATGTCCATTGTTTGAGGTTCGGTGAACCACATTGAAGTCAACCAACCCCCATTAGTTATTTGCTTGATAGCTCTTTAGTTTTACACTTTTTGCAATTTAGTCCCTAGAATAGAATATTTAATTTTCTTGCAAACTTATCTTGTTATGAATTGTCGTACTATAAAATCGTATTAGTAGCCACTTAGACTCTATTGTGTATGCTAGTTATTGCTTAATCACCTTTTTTTTTGGGTTTAATCCCTTGAAATACTTCGTGTTCCATTGAAACTATAAATATTACAACTGATACTGTATGCTTGTAGTAAAACCGAACTTTAAAAATTGTTATATAATTCGTTGTTTAACGTGTACGCAAATTGAGGTCAAATGAAAGGGAATGGTCAATGAGGCAGTAGAGCAAATTGCTGATTCCATAATTGTAGACAAGATAGTTATGATGACCGTACTTTTGGGTGTCTATTGCACTCACTTAAGCAATAGTCAATTTCAAAATAAAACATCATTCAAACATGTTTTATTTTTATTTTTAACTTTTGACTCAAAAGTAAATAAAAAATTAACACTTATAACTTACTTTACTTTTCATTTGAAAAGATTTACATTAGATTTAGTAATTATTAAGTCAAGTTTGAGCTCAAGCAATTCGAGTTATTGATTGAGTTGATCTCAACTTTAATAATACTCAACTCGAATGACCCGTTAGCTTTATTGAATTTTTTTTATATTTTTATATTATTAAATTATATTATTACCCTTAATATATGTTATTAACCCTAAGCTTAATTATAGAGCCAAACTTGAGTTTAAGTTTGAGCTTTAATACAAAATTAGTAGAAGAGTATAAACGAGCTCGAGCTTGAAAATAGATTTTCGATCGAGTTGAAGCCAAATATTGAGTTTCGAATTTTGAGTCGCACTCAAACTTAACAATAATTGGACTCGATTACACCCTTACTCAAACCATTGCTTGATATTCTAGTTGCACCCATCCACTATATAGGTGAAATTCAAAATTATATAACAAATATATTTATAAAAAAATAAAATTATATAAGTAAGAGTAGCAAATGAAGCTTTGATTCAAGTATTAAGTTTGGAAACAATAAAAGCCTGGGTTTAGATATTATTATATTAGTATTTTTTATTTTAATATAAAATATATAAAATGATAAAAGTACTCTCAAATAATATGATTTATTTTATAAAGAGTATTTTAATCATTACTCAATTCAGTTAGTGCTTTGTTGATTCATGATACTAATTTATTTAATATATAGTATAAATAAATTGATTTCAAACCGAAATAATCATAAAATTGTTAGTAGTTTTCTCTAATAGAAGTACACTTTTAATCTAGAATTTCTACAATGATTTGAATTAAATTCAATAATTGATAATTTTCTTTAATAATTTAATTAAAATTTAATTTGATAAATAATAATAATCAACTTAATTTGATATGATTGAGGTAAAAATTTTAATTTTAATCATAAACAAAACATTTTACTATAACAACTTTTATCAATTTACAATTTAAGAAAATATCGATGTTTGGGTGTACGGTATCTTGATAAGACATATTGTACTCTCAAGAAGTTCGAATTTTGGAGACAACATTATTAGGAGGGACAATTATGAACCTTGAACATAAACCGTAAAACGGACGTACAAAGTGTTTAAAAAAATTACAATTTAAGGAGGTTTGGAAAAAATAACACAGCAAAATTATTTGAATAAAAGTAAAAAGTCAACTATTTCACCGGTCTATAGAAATATCTATAGGATGGTCAATGCAACTGCTGATTTATGTATACAAATTTAAATAGTATGATGAACATTGAACAGTGATCGATGAATCCATGAGTGCAAATTCATTTGTTTGATGAAATTATAAAGCTGTTCTCTATTACATACAAGACAGCAAAATGTAAGTAAATAAAAGGAGTACTTTCCCCATGCAACATATACATGGTAATTGCCATTTTCAGTCTAGCATAAACTAAACTCAGCACAACCCCAAACTTCACATTCATAGGAGAAACTACTCGGACCGCAACCCGGACTGACCGTTGGTGCTTATAGCTTTGAAACAGGTAAACCTGAGGGAGAAAACATGATTGATTGATGAATGTGAAGTTATAGACACATATATCATGGCTCCTGCAATTTTGAGAAAGGGAGTGAATAATGTTTCGATACATGAATATTACCTAACGCTTTCGCATTAACGATGCTTGGACATGCAGCAGGAGGTGGAACACTCTCATTCAAGAATGGTTCGACGCGATTTGAATCACCCCAAATTGGATATCCTTTGATCTTGCCCTGTAATGCGGATTGAGAAAGTGTAGCAATGCTTAGAACATTGGCTATCACAGACGAAAAACAAGATATATTTTCGATCCTTTCCCCGAATTAATGCCAAACATATCTGAACTTAAAGAAAGCGAGAAGCAAAACTAGTACCAAGACGTTTAGAGCAGCTAACGTTGCCATTCCCTCACGAGTCCACTGCATAAGCACGAGGAAAAAAAATTACACTCCGGTAAGTCACTTCAACATGATATGTGAATCCTAGTAAACCTTACCTTGGAAGCAGAAGCAATGTGTGGTACGATGACAGCATTCTTCATCTCAGCAAGCCCAGGTTTCATGAAAGGTTCATCCTAAAGCAACACCATTAATCAACAATTATGTACTAAATTGAGGATGGTTTTCATGTGGTTGACTCGAGATTTGAAAGTTCGTAAAGTCACCTCAAAGACATCAAGACCAACTCGGAACATAGGATTTTGCTTCAGATGCTCAACAAGAGCTACTTCATCAATCACCGGGCCCCTGCTACAGTTTACAAGTATTGCTTCCTGCAAAAATAAAATCCACTTCATATTTCCTTGAGCAAGACATACTTTCCAAATGTTAAAGACAAAGAGAAGTTCTCAATCACCTTCTTCATTGTTGCAAGGCTTTCTTTGTTGATCAGATGATAGGTGGTTTTATCCAAGACCGGGTGAAGACTTATCTACAAAAAGAACAGGTAGCAATCCCTCTCAATCGGCATTATAATTCAAAACTTGGATCTAGAAATTACACTAAAAGTTCTGAGCAAAGAAAATCCTACCACATCTGCCTCCCGGAGCACCTCATCCATACTTGATGCTCTTTTCCAGTGAACAGGTTGCTCTCCATTGCTTTTCAAGAACTCACCATAAGCTGGGATGAGGAAACATAAAAGCACCATAAAATAAGAATTGACAACTCGTTAACTTGCAGAAAATGTCTCAAGACATACCTGTGACAAACTTCTCTAGCCGTGTTGATTGGTAAAGATCATAGTAAATTAAGTTCATTTTGAACCCTTCAACCTGTTATAAGATAGGAAAACGAAATGACTCCCATTAATGCAGCAAAGTAGGACCAAAAGTAGAATAAGCCTTGGAAAATATGCTCTTTGCAGCAATATTATATGGTATGTTTCATATCTCAGGAGCCAGGATTTTACACAACTTTAAAATCTACTTCAAAAACCTCACCAACCCAGACAATTTCTATTTATATTGAAGGTTACTATGATCAAGTGTCCTCAAACAATGTCGAATAAATTAGCTAGTAAGAGATTACCATCATTCTGGCGTATGCAGATCCAATACGACCAGCTCCAATTACACCAACTGTTTGTCCTTTAAGCAAGTTTCCCACAAACCTGTAAGAGAGACAAGTGGAATTGTACAAGCATGATGTAAGTGAGTTTTCGAGTTTATCATCGACATAAACAAAAAATGAAATATAAGTAATATTTCGTGGACATACAGATGAGGGAGCCATCCATCATATAAGCCAGCCCTCATGAACTCATCTGCTTCAACAATTCTTCTAGCAGCTGCCAAAGAAAGAGAAGCCGCTAGCTCTGCCGTTGTTTCTGTGAGTACACCCTACACCAAATTATCACCAACATTAGCTCTACTGTTTCTACCCCAAAATTACTGAACCAACATCGTAACCATTTTATCACTACTCAAATCTTTGCAAGTTTATTTATTGTTTTATCATTACAATCCATTGTAGAAGACATATAATCGAACACATGGAGCTTGGCACTTATCCATGTTATGGAAACATACCCAAATATGATTAAACTACCCTATTAAAAAGCTTCAAAGGTTAGAGGGTAAAACTATTTGTAACTAAGTGGGAAAGTGAAACTTACAGGAGTGTTACCAACAGCAACACCATACTTGTTGGCAGCATTAACATCAACATTGTTGTAACCAACAGCCATGTTACTAAATGCTTTGCCTCCTGCTCTGCTTAAAGCTGCAAATAAAGTCTCCCCCCAGTCTTCAGTCAACTGTAACACAAATTCATAACATAAAAAACTCACAAAAAAAAAGGGAAACAAAAAAGAACTCATATTTTTATTTTCTAACTGAAACAAATAATCCCAAGAAGAAAATCACCTGTCCAATCACCCCATCGCACTTATTGCCAATCAAAGAAATGATATCCTCAACGGACAAAATTGTTTTCTTCTCAGTACATATCTGAACAGGATGATGAAAAAAAAAACTTCTTTAAAAACTGGGATTTAATAGAAGAAGAGGAGAACGAAAACAGAGGGTTTAGAGAAGTGAAAAAAAACATATAATTTACTTCGACACGGCAATCTTGCTCGATTAAGAGGTTGATCCATCGAGTTCCAGGCATAGGTTTGGTGCTAATAACTCTGTATTTCCCATTTGGGTTCCACACTTCAATTGAAACTGGTTTTGCCATTGAAACTTGTCACTGAAAAACAGAGCAGAAAACTGAGCTTTTTAAAATTCAGTTACTCTGTTTCTTGCTTTTTATAGCAATGCTTTGGTGTGGTAAAGAACACTGCTTCACAGCGGTCTGTAATATCGCTACCAAAGACTCGAGTTGTAAGTAGTTCGATGTGCTTTTTAGTAAAGTTTTGACCTTATGATTATCGAATATTAAAATTGAAAATTTTGATAAAATCATTGTATATGGTTGATGTTGGTTGAGAATGATGAGGAATAGGATAGCAGTGTCTGTTCCGTAGAACATGTGATTTTGACCCATTTGGATAGAGGGATGGAGAGGGTTGAGGGCTGTGGTGAGTCTGGGATGATGCTTGGGTTTTGTGGTATAAGTTAACTGATGACATGTCTTTTGTTCATAGATGACACGTAAGAGAAGCATTTATCCTTTTTCTCAAATTACGGAAATATCCTTTAATTTAGTGGACAAAATTTGAGATGACAAAAGATACTAGGATGAATCTAAGAAACTTCGTTGGATTTCAATGTATTTTGGTGTTATTTTTAATAATTTTAGATTTTTTCTGGAAATTTGATATAAAAATTTATTTTTATTTTGGCTGAAATAATTTGAATATTTAAATTTATTTTACGATTGAAATGTTCATTTATACATTTAAACTTTCACTCAATTTAATAATTTTATTCATTTATACATTTAAACTTTTACTCAATTTAATAATTTTATCTCTTTAAAATTTCTTAATGACTATAATTGTTAAAAGAATCTTCTATATTTTTCTCTAAAATTAATGCTGAAACATTAACAAAATTTGGCTATAATTAAGATTTTCAGATTCGGATTGATGATTAAATCGGTTAGATCATCAATTCTCGAGTCTAATGGTTCATCCAATTTAATTAAATAAATTATTTAAAAAAATAAAAATAAAGAAAAAAATATTTGACGCCGATTAAATTAGTTCTACCAATTGATATCGGTTCAATCGATCCGATAAACTAATCCGATCTAATTCTAATAGTTGTGGTAGTAAGGCTTGCTTTCGAGCTGATCACTGCTCACCACCCACTTTCATTGCCTATCTTTTGCCTTGATGCCTCTCTCTCTCCTTTTTTTTTTCCTTCTCTTTTTTCACTTTTTTCTTTCTTTTATTTTCAATTCCAAATCATTAACTTTGATTTTGTAACATTTTGATATAACAACATTTAAGAATTCTTTTATTTTGATTCCAAATCATTAACTTTGATTTTGTAATATTTTAATATAACAACATTTAAGAATAAAATTCTAAATAATTCTATGAAAATTAATTGAAAATCTCATAAAATATTTTCAAGCTTTCAAAATCTTAAAAGCACTTGCGTAAAATAGTACAATAAGTTTCTAACGTTTTTAAGTGGATCAAAATCCATTTTTTTAATTTTCTTTTTAAATTTGTATTTCATGGATTTTAACCAAATATCTACCCCTATAGAGGATTGAACTTCTGATTGATCACCAATCATTGAACTTCTGATTGATCTCCAATCTAAAGGTTGTGTCCCTTTTGTCTAACAAACATTTTTTTGCACTTGCCAAATACAAGTTTTTCACCTCCAACAACTCTAAATGGTTAAAATTTACTTCTTTAATATAAATATGTATCAACAATACTTCAAGGACAAGAGATGCATATCCAAGCAACATATGAAGTAAATTAACAAGTAATTATAAAAGAGCTTTATTTTTTTTATCTTTTCTTGTACACATATATTTGTTTTTTATTGAAAATCTTTTACAAGTTTTAAGGTTATCTTGTGCTTAAACTTTGTAAACACCATACCTTTATTTTGGAGAGGCCTTTTTTATTACACTTTAAAACAAGTTTTTTTTTTAGAGGTTTCTAGTTTACTTTTGAAAGCTACAGGGGTTATAACTTAACCTTGAGAAAACAATGGCAAAGGTTTGTAATTCATGTTAGTAAATTTGAAACTCCTTTGCAGGTGATTGCAAGTAAAGTTAAGGGAGATGGTATAAAAAAATGAGACCAAATTTTCCAACCAATATTTTAAGCAATTTAAGCTTGGGTTTAAAGCCTATCAAAACACTGTTGATTAACTACTTGAAGAGGCTTATAAATAGATTGTTTTGTGTCATACATCAAGAGCAATTTTGGAATGTCTTTGTCGGCAACTTTATTGTGTTTTCTTGTGGTAATTTCGTGACACTCTTTTAGATATTATTTGACGAGTTTATTGATTGTATTGTTATGTATTTGGGTGAGTGATCTGTGACAATTGGGGTCGATATTAGGGCTGCAATTACTTTTTTGTGTAAGGGTAAATGCCAATAGGTGATCCAGATGATTGTTGAATATCATTCATTAGGTAATGCTTCGTAGACGTAGGACAATTGTTGTAACACCCCTTGCCTGTCCCTATTGTTGGGATTGAGCTACAGAATGCTACAATGCAAAATAGAACAATTATAGACATTTAATGAATAATTTGAATCCAAAAATCATTAACTACCATCATATAAGTCATTTAGTACAAATTAAACTTTTCCCCGAGCTTTATACGAGCTTTTGTAAGCTCAAAAGTTGACTCGAGATTGAATAAGGACCAAACTACAAAGATTTCAAAAGTTCAGAGCAACGTCGTGGCGTGAGGGAGTTCCTTTTCATGACGCCACCAAAATAGTTTGTCGTGTCACGATGTCAGTCCGTTCGACGTCACAATGTCACTCACTATTTCGACCTTGTTGAGATGACGGGAATCCTCGTCTCAATGTGACATTACAAGCTTTTTCTTGTCGGGACGACCATTATATGACGTTGCAATGTGAATCCTGTTTTTTGTACATTAAGGCCATTTGACACTTATTTATACCAACCAATCAAATAGGCTAAAGAATTCTTTTGACTTCATTTAAACCTGTTTAAAACATAGCAATTCCATGCCAAACCATAACATATATTCATCTAAACAATTCACAAAACCAATATGCCACATTTGGCACCAAATCACAACAATGAAATTGTAACAACTCGATTTTGGGCCTAGTCAAAATAGTGGTCTTGGGATCACAAATCTGGAGTCAAATAAATTATTCCATTATTATTTTGATGTTATAGCATGATTATATGAATGCATGGAATATTTGGTGAAGTAATTTTAACATTTGTGAGCCCAATTGCGAAAAAGGACTAAATCGCATAAAGTGCAAAAGTCCTGAATTGATAGCTAAATGTGTCAAATAGCTAGGGAATAAATATTGAGGGCCTTTAAAGGACAATTAGACAGGGGACAATGAATTGAAAATTTTCAATGTTAGGTAATTGATTTTTGACTGTTTGACTAAAGTAGAAATAAAATAATCAAAAAATGATATCATCTCTTTCACCTCTCCTTCTTCACTGATTTTACCAAAAAAAATAGGGCTTTGGGAGCTTGAAATTTTAGCCACTTAGTTGACTCACAAGTAAGTGATTTCCATACCCTTTGTTGTTGATTTTTGCATTTCTGAGACCCTTGAAGCATAAACTTTCAAATGAAGGTACTATTTTGCAAAATGATTAAGAGATTAGGGTTTTTCCATGAAAGGAATTTTAATATTTTTTGAGTTTTTATGGAAAAAAATGAGTCTTGGGTGTCTTATAAACAACTTTTGTGAAAGGATTTTTCATGAAAACACCTAAAAGGACCATTTTGCATAAGTTGTAAAATAGATGTTAAATATGTGAAATAGTGGGAATTTGGAGTTTCTATAAGAGTAAAAAGGGTTCGGCTAAGCTTAATATGTGAAGAAATTCGATAAAAATAAATTTTTGGGCTTAGGGGTAAAATGGTCATTTTGCAAAAGTCTAGGGGTAAATTGGTTTTTTTGCCCAATTATGAATTGTAGAGTTCCTAGATTGATAAAGTGACTAAATAAGTGCATTTTGTTACTATAGATCAAGAAATACCTAATCCGAACTTAGACCGGGGGAAAGGCAAGCAAATCGACTAAATCGACTAGTCGCTACATTTTGTAATCCAAGGTAAATTGCATGTAAATAACACAACTACACTGATATTATATGTGGTTGAATTGTATTTAAATTATTATAGCACGAATTGCTTGTTTGTGGAAATGAGAGAATGTGATGAGAATAGAGATAGTAGAATTCCCGAATGAACCTTAGGAAATAAATCAGATATTCGTGCCATGATGTTTGAGTCACTTGTGTGAGCTAGTGTAAGACATGTCTGAGACATGCATCGGCCATATTATGAGAGACAATGTAAGACCATTATCGGATATCGAACTATACGGGCGTGTGCATTTGCCGTGTGACATTTTGGGATTGCTGAAATCAGAAATAGAATGTCCATGTTTTTGCATACGGGCTAGGATACGGGCGTGTCACGACCGTGTGAAGGGCACGGGAGTGTGCCATGCCGTGTAAAAACCCTTGTAGGTGTGCATTTAAAATTATTTCTACACGGGTGGAGGACACGGGCGTGTCCCTATATTGCTTAGGCCGTGTAAGACATACGGGCCATCAGCACGATCATGTCGAAGTGGCCACACGGGCGTGTTGCCCTTCCACACGGGCGTGTGCCCTATTTCAAAGTCAAATTTTCTATAAATGGTTTAAGGGCCCGGGCTGATCCCAAATAGTTTTCAATGGTGGATTTGGGGCTCGTAGGCCCATAATAAGAAGTTTAAAGTAGAAATTGAAAAAAATTCAATTTGAGTAGAGTTTTGGTGACTCAAAAATATTTGCAAGCATGAGTTTAAAGTTAGGTAATGCCTTGTATTCCGTCTCGGCGAAGGGTATGTGTGTGGGGTATTACATTTAGTGGTATCAGAGCTATAGTTTAGTCAATTTTAAGACTAACCTAGAGAGAGTATGAGTCTAGCTATACATGCCATAACTGTATATCGATAGTGTGACAACTTTTGACGATTATAAATTGTATTTTCATATAAAAAATGGATCTTGATAGAGCTACGGTGGATGACGTAGAGAGTAACGCACCGGCTCCTACTGAAGGGACCACGCCAGTTGAGAGTGAGCTTATAACTATGGGTCAAGGCAGAGGGGCTAGAGAAGCCTATATCCGAATGATGGATGCTTGGTATACGGAGTTTGTTCGTGCGAATCCGAACACTCCACCTCCCCACCTCATCCGAATCCTCTGTATGCCCCGGTAGTTCTGCAAGGCGCAGACTTGATCAGGAGGGAGAAGCCTCTGGTAGATAAGATTAGGAAGCAAGGGGCAGAGGAATTTCGGGCTAACTTAGATGACAACCCAGAGAAAGCAGAGTTTTGGTTAGAGAATACCATTAGGGTATTTGATGAATTGTTGTGCACGCCTGAAGAGTGCGTGAAGTGTGCATGTCACTCCTATAGGATTTGGCTTATCAGTGGTGGAATACTCTCGTGTCCGTTGTACCGAGAGAGATGATCACTTGGGAATTCTTCCAGGAAGAATTTCGGAAAAAGTGTATTAGCCAAAGGTTCATAGATTAAAAGAGGAAGGAATTTTTAGAATTAAATCAATGCAGTAGGACAGTGATGGAGTATGAACGAGAGTTTGTGAAACTGAGCAAATACGCGCGGAAGTGGTGTCCTCAGAAGCCGCCATGTGTAAAAGGTTTGAGGATGGTTTAAATGAGATATCTGAGTATTTTTTGGCATTTTAGAGCTAAGAGAATTTGTGGTGCTCCTTGAGAGAGCATGCAAGGTAGAAGAATTGGTTACAGAGAGGAGAAAGGCAGCTATTGAGTCATGGGATTCAAGAAAAAGACAGATAAGGAAATTGCATCAGTCCTTATCTAAGAAATCTAAAGAATTCTCTACCCGATCGAATGCTTCGGTGGGGTTCTCAAACAGGAATAAGAACCAGCAGAACACAGCCTCTAGAGCTAAGGCCACCTCTATTGTGAGTGTCGACAGTGCTCGGCCAAATAGGCCAGAATGTTTGCAATGTGGTAGACGTCATTTCAGGGAGTGCCGAGGTAAAGAAAGAGGGTGCTTCAAATGTGGGTCACTGGACCACTTCATCTGAGACTATCCTGAAATGAAATAGAGAGAGAAAAAGCAAGAAGAGAAGGTAAGGAGTACTCCATTAAAGGGTAGACCACAAAAGAACCCTGAAAGCGAGGTTACCAGCAGAGGTGCGCCAAGAGATGCTGCAGTAAGGTTTGAAGGCAGAGCGCCTGCAAGGACTTACGCTATTTATGCTTGTGAAGAAGCAGATTTTTTCGACGTGATCACAGGTACCTTTTCTATGCATGATATATCTGTTGTTGCTTTAATTGATTCGGGGTCTATCCACTTTTATATTTGTATGGAATTGATACTTCATATGAACATGATAGTAGAGTCCACTGAGTTTATGATAAAAGTGTCCAACCCTTTAGGCAGACATGTGCCAGTGGACCAAGTATGTAGAAATTGTCCTTTGACAATTAGAAATCATCTTTGAATTTTTCGGGTTAGACTGGATGATTCAGATAATTTTCTTATAATAGTATCGTCTTTGACCGCTGAGAAATATTTGAGAAAAGGATATGAAGCTTACCTAGCTTTAGTGCTGAATACTCAAGTGTCTGAGTTGAAGATTGAATCGGTACCAGTGGTTTGTGAGTTTACAGACGTGTTTCAGGAGGAATTACTTGGATTACCTCCAGTGAGGAAGTTGAGTTAGGAATCGAGTTGGTCCCCGATACGGCACCCATCTCGATTGCTTCGTATAGGATGGCTCCTATGGAGTTAAAGGAGTTGAAAGCCCAACTACAAGAGTTAACTGACAAGAGCTTTGCGAGACCGAGCTTTTTCTCGTGGGGCACTCTGGTGCTCTTTGTGAAAAAGAAAGAGTCGATGAGGTTATGTATTAACTACAGACAGCTCAATAAGGTAATAGTGAAGAACAATTATCGTTTGCCAAGGATCGATGAACTGTTTGATCAGTTAAAGGGAGCCACTATATTTTCCAAGATTGACCTGAGGTCAGGATACTACCAGTTAAGGGTGAAAGATCAAGATGTACTGAAGACTGTGTTTCGGACAAGATACGGGTATTATGAGTTCCTCGCCATGCCCTTTTGTTTGACTAATGCCTTGGCGATGTTTATGGATTTGGTGAACCGTATTTTTCGGCTATATTTGGATAAGTTCATGGTGATCTTTATCGACGACATACTAATTTACTTGCGTGATGAGAGTGAGCACGCGAAGCATTTGAGGACTGTATTACAGACCTTGAGAGACAAACAATTGTACTCCAAGTTCAGTAAGAGCGAATTTTGGCTTAAGGAGGTTGGATTTCTAGGACACGTTGTGTCGAGTGACGGGATTAGAGTTGACCCAAGCAAAATCTCGGCTATGGTTGAATGGAAACCGCCGAATGTGATAGAGGTCCGAAGCTTTTTGGGTTTGGTCAGATACTATAGGTTGTTTGTAAATGGATTCTCTATGATAGCTACCCCAGTGACAAGACTGCTGCAAAAAGATGTCAAGTTCGAATGGACAGAAAAGTGCCAACAGAGTTTCAAGCAATTAAAGTCTTTGTTGACTGAAGCACCAGTGTTAGTGAAACCGGAGTCGGGTAAGGAATTTGTGATTTAGAGTGATGCCTCCTTGAATGGTTTAAGGTGCGTGCTTATGCAAGAAGGTAAGGTTATAGCCTATGCCTCAAGACAACTAAAGCCATATGAGAAAAATTACCCGACGAATGATCTAGAGTTGGCCGCCATCGTGTTTGCATTGAAGATTTAGAGGCACCATTTGTATGGAGAGAAATACCGAGTATTCACTGACCACAAAAGTCTCAAGTATTTAATAATGCAGAAGAAATTGAATCTACGGTAACGAAGGTGGCTAGAGCTAATAAATGATTATGAGTTGATAATTGACTATCACCCGGGAAGGGCGAATGTAGTCACCGACGCCTTTAGTAGAAAGTCATTGTTCACCTTGAGAGCCATGAATACTTAATTGGCTATGTCTAGCGATGGTTCGATCCTAGCAGAGTTGAGAGCTAGATCGACATTTCTACAAGAGATCTGTGAAGCTCAAAAAGATGATAAGGAGTTGCAAGTTAAGATGACTCAGTGTGAGACAGAATATGAATCCGAGTTTTGTATTGGTGTTGATGGATGTTTAATGTTCAAAAATAGAGTTTGTATACCCAAGGGCAGTGAGCTTATTCAGAAGATTCTGTGAGAGGCACATAGTGGTTGTTTGACCGTCCACTTGGGCAGTGTAAAAATGTACAACGACATGAAGAAAATGTATTGGTGGTCGGGGATGAAAAGAGATATTTCAGAGTTTGTTTCCAAGTGTCTTGTGTGTCAATAGTGAAGGCTAAACATCAAGTACCTTCGGGTCTACTTCAGTCTATCATGGTCCCCAAGTGGAAGTGTGATCGGATCACCATGGATTTTGTGACAGGTTTGCCGGTAACCCCGAAGAAAAATGATGTTGTTTGGGTTATTGTAGATAGGCTAACAAAGTCGGCACATTTTATACCAGTGTGTACCAACTACTCCCTGGAGAGATTGGCTGAATTGTACGTTTCCAAGATTGTGAGACTACACGGGGTGCCTTTATCGATTATTTCAGATAGAGACCCGAGATTTACCTCGAGGTTTTGGAAAAAGTTACAAGAGACATTAGGAACAATTTGAGTTTTAGCACGACATTTCACCCGCAAACCGATGGCCAGTCGAAAAGAGTGATTCAGATTTTAGAAGACATGTTGTGGTGTTGTGTTCTCGAGTTTCAAGGCAGTTGGGAAAGGTACTTGCCATTTGTTGAATTCGCCTACAACAACAGTTATCAGACAAGTCTGAAAATGGCGCCTTATGAGGCTTTGTTTTGGCGAAAGTGTCGAACGCCCTTATATTAGACTGAGCTTAGAAAGAGTCAGATTCACGGGGTTGATTTAATCAAAGAGACTGAAAAAAAAGTTAAAGTGATTTGTGACTGCTTGAAGGCCGCCTCGGATAGACAAAAATCCTATACGGATTTGAAACGAAAGGAAATTGAGTTTCAAGTCGACGATAAGATATTTTTGAAAGTATCCCCGTAGAGGAAAGTCCTCAGATTTGATAGAAGAGGCAAGTTGAGTCCTCGTTTCATAGGACCTTATGAGGTTATCGAGAGAGTAGGACCGATTGCCTATCGATTGGCTTTGCCATCAGAGATGGAAAAGATTCATAACGTATTTCATGTGTCCATGCTACGCCGATATAGATCAGACCTTTCGCATGTGATTACGCCAACAGAGGTTGAGATTCTTCCGGACATGACTTATGATGAAGAGTCGGTCAAGATATTGGCTCGGGAAGTCAAAAAGTTAAGAAATAAGAGTATTGCACTCGTGAAAGTTTTGTGGTATAGACATGGAGTCGAGGAAGCCACATGGGAACCTGAAGAGGTTATGAAAGATCAATACCCGAACCTATTCACCGGTAAGATTTTCAGGGACGAAAATCCCTAAGGGGGGAGAATTGTAACAGCTCGATTTTGGGCCTAGTCAGAATGGTGGTCTCGGGACCACAAATCTGGAGTCGAATAAATTATTCCATTATTATTTTGATATTATAGCATGATTATATGAATGCATGAAATATTTGGTGAAGTAATTTTAACGTTTGTGAGCCCAATTGCGAAAAAAGACTAAATCGCATAAAGTGCATAAGTCTTGAATTGATAGCTAAAGGTGTCAAATAGCTAGGGAATAAATATTAGGGGCCTTTAAAGGGCAATTAGACCCTTAGAAATAGGGTAGCCAGCCATAGTGGACAATGAATTGAAAATTTTCAATGTTAGGTAATTGATTTTTGACTTTTTGACTAAAATAGAAATAAAATAATCGAAGGATGATATCATCTCTTTCACCTCTCCTTCTTCACCAATTTTACCAGAAAAAATTAGGGCTTTGGGAGCTTGAAATTTCAGCTACTTAGTTGACTCACAAGTAAGTGATTTCCATACCCTTTGTTGTTGGTTTTTACATTTCTGAGACACTTAAAGCATAAGCTTTCAAATGAAGGTACTATTTTGCAAAATGATTAAGAGTTTAGGGTTTTGTCATGAAATGAATTTTAATGTTTGGTGAGTTTTTATGGAAGAACATGAGTCTTGGGTGTCTTATAAACAACTTTTGTGAAAGAATTTTTCAGGAAAACACCTAAAATGACCGTTTTGCATAAGTTGTAAAATAGATGTTAAATATGTGAAATAATGGGAATTTGGAGCTTCTATAAGAGTAAAAAGGGTTCGGCTAAGCTTAAGATGAGAAGAAATTCAATAAAAATTAATTTTTGGGCTTAGGGGTAAAATAGTCATTTTGCAAAAGTCTAGGGGCAAATTGGTCATTTTGCCTAATTATAAATTGTAGAGTGCCTAGATTGATAAATTGACTAAATAAGTGAATTTTGTTATTATAGATCAAGAAATACCGATTCCGAACCTAGACTGGGGGAAAGCCAAGCAAATTGACTAAATCAACTAGTCTCTACATTTTGTAATCCAAGGTAAGTTGTATGTAAATAACACAACTAAATTGATAGTATATGTGGTTGAATTGTATTGAAATTGTTATAGCACGAATTGCTTGTTTGCAGAAATAAGAGAATGTGATGAGAATAGAGATAGTAGAATTCCCAAATGAACCTTAGGAAATAAATCGGATATTCGTGCCATGACGTTTAAGTCACTTGTGTGAGCTAGTGTAAGACATGTCTGGGACATGTGTAACGCCCCAAAAATTGGGCTTAAAAATATTGGGTTTGGAGTCCGAGTTCGGGTAGAAGACGGCCCGAATAAATGGGATGATTTAATTTAGTATGTTTAGTTAGTAATTAAAAAAACTGAGAAGGGTTTATAGTGCAGGAAAAGTCCTAGGCTCGACCCAGGGCTCTGGAAGAAATTTGAGCATTTTTTCCCCTGAAGATATCTGGGTAGTAGGCCTTATAAGTGATTTGGGCTGAGTTTTAGCACAAACAAGCACCTGGCCCAGTGGCAAAGCACGCTAGGAGGGCGTGGGAGGTGCCTGGGTTCAAGGCACGACACGCGCAAATGGTTTTTTTTTTTAGTATTCAGGTTGCGTTTAAAATAGGGGTTAAGAGGAGTTGCGAGCATAATCCAGCACAAAGAGTGCCCTTGGTGCAGTGGAAGCCGCGCGCTAAGGAGACCCAGTGGTCACGAGTTCGAATGCAGAGGACAACGAAACTTGTTTTATTTTTTAAGTAGCCCGTGACTAAAGCGAATAAGGTTTATAAGTAAACACAGTTGTATTATAACAAAAGAGAGGTTGTGTCGCAGTGGCAAGCAATGTAGCTGGGTTTTCTGGAGGTCGTAGGTTCGAGTGACGGGGAAGGAAAATTTCTCCTTTATTTTTAAGCGGACCGGAGCTTCAGCAGGTAAGGCTTATAATTAATTGTGACCCTATATTAGTAAAGAAAGAAGCGTGGTGTAGTGGCCAGCAGCACAGGTGAAGGCGCAAGGGCGGACGGAGGTCTGAGGTTCGAGCCTCACCTCGCGCACGGAAGGTTGGGTTTTTGCTGCACGCGTGGGGAAGGAGTTGGGATTTGATCAGGACTCTCTTGGTAGCGTGCTGAACCGGTGCAAGGAGTGGATAAGGATGCTGCTAATTGGTGGAAGGAGTTTGAGTGAAATTTAAACTTTGCTACGGGCTAAATTCAAGGGATTTGAATTAGAGGGAGTGGTGTACCGAAAGTAGGACTTTTGAGTTGCATATTCGGCTAGGAGAGGTTGGCGTAGTAAATTAGCATTTTTAGTTTGTAGGGGGTACCAATTGTTTAGTTGCTGAATAGGTGTAGGTTCTTTAGGGGCTGAATTCTATTGGTTGCTTTCATTCTTTTATTTTACCGTTTTACCTAAAGCCGAATTCTTTCTTCTTCTTTTCTCTCTTTCTTTTTCTCATCTCTTCCTTCCTTGATTTCCTTCAAAGCTGAATCTCTATTGTTATTTCCTCTCTTCTATTTTCTTTTCTCTTCCTCTCCTCTTCATCCATATCTCTCACATCTTTTTAGCCGAATTTCTTTGTGGCCAAATCCTCTATTCTTTCCCTAAAAGCCGAAAACCCCTGTATGCAAAGGGTGGCTGTCGACTAAACTAAAAGGGTTTAGTGGTGTTATTTGATTTGTTTTGCTCTAGTGTGGATTAAAGGCTACTGATCGAGGGCTTGGATAATTGGAACGACTAGATTTAAATCTAGTCCATATTCCGGCAAAGGTAAGAACTTTAGTGCCTAAGGTGTTAATGGTCAATTATTGGTAAGGGGATTTGTATATAAGTTGTTATGGATTCATAGTTTAACGTGTTAGTAACTGATTGTAGGCAACTCGTGTGTGGAACTCGTCAACGTTTAGTCAAAAAATAGGTGTGTAAACGATACCCATTAGTAGACTAGATCGGCAGAAGCCGAAAAGCTGAAATACCGAAAAGTCAGCATTTCGAGAACTTGCGAGCGTGCGAGCGCTCGTGGGATTATTTGTATTGATAATTTTGGTAACTTCAATGGTAAGATTGCAAAGTGCGCAATTTCGTGCACCTCGGTGAATTTGGGCTTCGATGGGCCGAAATTGGGTAATGGGCAACGGGCCCATTTTGGTAAAAACGTCCTGTAAGTATTCTGAAGACTCGTTAATAACTGTAATAAGCATGAAACCCTAAAAAGACTGATAAAATTACTAAAATACCTCTGTAAGGTAGAATTATCGTAATACCCCTAAAGGGGTAAGTTTACGATTACGCCCCTCGAGGGTAAATAACTGTTCTTACGCTATAATCTGACTGCCTTTCTGAAGCATGCCTTGTTAATTATATATATTTTGCATACATGTCATACTGCATGGGGTTGGGTTTTGTTATGGAGGAAGAACCCGTTCTGGTGGCTGTGCTACATATTCTGATATAAGCAGCTTTGCTGCGGATTATAGTTAGTACCGCAACCGGTGCTAACATTGTAAGTGTAAGAATGGCGTGGGTGATTTATTCCCCAAAGGAATTGTAGGGATAGACGGAGGCAAGTGCAGGGTTGGATGGGGTTATCATGCATTAATCATATGGGACTATTTTGTTATGGGCCAACTGTACTGAAATGGGCCCAACTATGTTAATATGGGCAAGGCCCAGTATATATCTCAACTTGTAGTAGGGCTACGGCCCAGATTGATACTAATATGGGCTAGGCCCAGTATACTTTGATACTGTAAGGGCCTATGGCCCAGATTAATATTGATATGGGCTAAGGCCCAGTTAACTCTGATTTCTGAATAGGGTTTAGGCCCAGTAAAGCTTGAACTGATTTGGGCTCTGGTTGGGATACTTTACACACTGAGTTTTCCAAACTCACCCCTTCCTTTTTACCCTTGCAGGTGAGCCTTAGACTGGGGACTTGGAGCTAGTAGGATTCAGGGTGGCCATGTGGACAGTGCAGATGGTTTTTAATTAAATTAGTAGTTCTTTAAGTTATTTTTCAGTTATATTTCGGGTTGTAACAAGGCCGCTTTAATTATTTTTAACTGTTTTTCGTATGTTTTGTTAGCTTAGATATGACTGTTTTAATTTTTTGAAATTGAATAGCTCTAGGGCGCATTTTAAAAGGGTTACTTGATTTCAAAATATCGCGATAACAAAGCAAAGCTTCCGCAACGAAAACGTTTTCAAAATTAATAACCTTTTCAAATGGTTTTAAACGTATTGGTTTTCCATGAACAATCACTTAGTTAAAGTGTGGCAATGGTTGTGTGCATGTCTAGGATTGGATGCGTGGAGAGCTGGGTACTTAAGCAGTCTAATTGACTCACCTCCTTTTTTTTGGCATCCTACTTGGTGCACAGTTTCTATTCACTTTAATCTATAATGAAGATATTCTTTAAACACTAAGAAAGACTTTAGATAAAACATGACTTTTCTAGTAGCGTTTCAATGTGACACGCCGGATTCAGTCATAACGTCTGGGCCGGGTTTGGGGCATTACATTTTGTGGTATCATAGCCCGGTTGCAACAACTCGGCTGTGTATCGAGTCCGAAAAGCTTTTTGAAAAATTTTACTAAACTTAGGGTATTTTGGAAACGATTTTGGAAAGTTCTTTTCAAAGATATTTTACAAGGTATACATGTTTTAAGGTTCAATCTTAAAATGGTTTAAGTTTTTCTGGGTTTCTAAAATTTGATAACCGAATTCCCGGCACCAAGTCTGTAAGTATTTTTGTTACTCATACTACACTGTATTAATATATTACTGTAGCTAGAACTGAGACCATATCATGACACTATAGCTAAGGCAATACTAAAAACCCTAGAATACTGAGACTATAGCTAGGCTATGATTCTGTGAAAATAGAAACTTTAAAATACTATTTCTACATAAAACATATGAATAAGTATTAAAATTTTTGAATCGAGATCTTGGTAGTTATTATTATGCATGCTAATAATGTAGAGTGTTGATATAGATTTGAGGGTAAGCAAAGTCTGCCAACTTCGGGTAGCGGTAACTCGAAGCTTGGGACTGAGGCACTAGCTGAGTTAGTAAGGAAAGTGGTAGAAAAAGTATTGGAGACCAAGGTTAAGGAAATTAGGGAAACGCTTCAAGCAGGGTGCTTGGAGTGTAAGAGGAGGAAGGATTCTAGTTCTCAGAAGATCGAGCCTCATTCTGTGAAACATGTTAAGACACGACCAAACTTTCCAACCTGCAAGAACTACAATGGGCGTCATCCGGGTGAATGCCATAGGAAGACAGGAGCATGCTTTAGATGTGGGTCCAAGGAGCATCGAGCTCAGGATTACCAAGCTTATTTTATTTAAGTGTGTGTTATGAGTTGTATGTGTGCTTGATAAATGTTTCTTTACTTTGGTAATTATATGTTCTGGGTCGTACTAAGAATTATTTTTAATCAGAGTACGCAGCGGTAGCATAGTGCAATAGTCGATATTAGACAACTGATAGCTGGATGGAAAATTTCGAGGACGAAATTTTTTAAGGGGGTAGAGTTGTAATTCCCCAAAAATTAGGCCTAGAAATATTGGGTTTGGAGTCCGAGTTCAGGTAGAAGATGGCCTGAATAAATGGGATGATTTAATTTAGTTTGTTTAGTTAGTAATTAAATAAATTGCGAAGGGTTTATAGTGCGGGAATAGTCCTGGGCTCGACCTAGGGCTCTGGCAAAAATTTGAGCATTTTTTTTCCCTAAAGGGATCTGGGCAGTAGGCCTTATAAGTGATTTGGGCTGAGTTTTAGCACAAACAAGCACCTGGCCCAGTGGCTAAGCACGCTAGGAGGGCGTGGGAGGTGCCTGGGTTCAAGGCACGGCGCGTGCAAATGGTTGTTTTTTTAGTGTTCAGGTTACGGTTAAAATAGGGGTTAAGAGGAGTTGCGAGCATAATCCAGCACAAAGAGCACCCTTGGCGCAGTGGCAGCCGCGCGCTAAGGAGACCCAGTGGTCGCGAGTTCGAATGCAGGGGACAGCGAAACTTGTTTTATTTTTTAAGTAGCCCGTGACTAAAGCGAATAAGGCTTATAAGTAAATGCAGTCGTATTATAACAAAAGAGAGGTTGTGTCGCAGCGGCAAGCAGTGTAGTTGGGTTTTCTGGAGGTTGTAGGTTCGAGTGGCGGAGAAGGTGAATTTCTCCTTTATTTTTAAGCGGACTGAAGCTTCAGTAACTAAGGCTTATAATTAATTGTGACCCTATATTAGTAAAGAAAGAAGCGTGGTGCAGTGGCCAGCAGCACGGGCGAAGGCGCAAGGGCGGACGGAGGTCTGAGGTTCGAGCCTCACCTCACGCACAGAAGGTTGGGTTTTTGCTGTACGCGTGGGGATAAAGTTGGGGTCTGATCAGGACTCTCTTGGCAGAGTGCTGAAGCGGTGCAAGGAGTGGATAATGAGTGCAAGGAGTGAAATTCAAACTTTGCTATGGGCTAAATTCAAGGGATTTGAATTAGAGGGAGTGGTGTACCGAAAGTAGGACTTTTGAGTTGCATATTCGGCTAGGAGAGGTTGGTGTAGTAAATTAGCATTTTTAGTTTGTAGGGGGGTGCAATTGTTTAGTTGCCGAATAGGTGTAGGTTCTTTAGGGGCTGAATTCTGTTGGTTGCTTTCATTCTTTTATTTTTCCGTTTTACCTAAAGTCGAATTCTTTTGTAGGGGGTGCAATTGTTTAGTTGCCGAATAGGTGTAGGTTCTTTAGGGGCTGAATTCTGTTGGTTGCTTTCATTCTTTTATTTTGCCGTTTTACCTAAAGTCGAATTCTTTCTTCTTCTTTTCTCTCTTTCTTTTTCTTATCTCTTCCTTCCTTGATTTCCTTCAAATCTGAATCTCTACTGTTATCTCCTCTCTTCTATTTTCTTTTCTCTTCCTCTCCTCTTCATCTATATCTCTCACATCTTGTTAGCCGAATTTCTTTGTGGTCGAATCCTCTATTCTTTCCTTAGAAGCCGAAAACCCCTATATGCAAAGGGTGCCTGTCGACTAAACTAAAAGAGTTTAGTGGTGTTATTTGATTTGTTTTGCTCTAGTGTGGATTAAAGGCTACTGATCGAGGGCTTGGATAATTGGAACGACTAGATTTAGATCTAGTCCATATTCCGGCAAAGGTAAGAACTTTAGTGCCTAAGGTGCTAATGGTCGATTATTGGTAAGGGGATTTGTATATAAGTTGTTATGGATTCATAGTTTAACGTGTTAGTAACTGATTGTAGGCAAATCGTGTGTGGAACTCGTCAACATTTCATCGAAAAACATGTGTGTAAACAATATCCACTAGTAGACTAGATCGGCAAAAGCCAAAAAGCTGAAATGCCGAAAAGCCGACATTTTGAGAACTTGCGAGCGTGTGAGCGCTCGTGGGATTGTTTGTATTGATAATTTTGGTAACTTCAACGGTAAGATTGCAAAGTGCGTAATTCCGTGCACCTCGGTGAATTTGGGCTTCGATGGGCCGAAATTGGGTAACGGACAACGGGCCCATTTTGGTAAAAACGTCCGGTAAGTATTCTGAAGACTCGTTAATATCTGTAATGAGCATGAAACCGTAAAAAGACTGAAGACTCGTTAATAACTGTAATAAGCATGAAACCCTAAAAAGACTGATAAAATTACTAAAATACCTCTGTAAGGTAGAATTATCGTAATACCCCTAAAGGGGTAAGTTTCTGATTCGCCCTCGAGGGTAAATAATCGTTTTACGCTATAATCACCGCCTTTCAAGCATGCCTTGTTAATTATATATATTTTGCATACATGTCATACTGCATGGGGTTGGGTTTTGTTATGGAGGAAGAACCCGTTCTGGTGGCTGTGCTACATATTCTGATATAAGCAGCTTTGCTACGAATTATAGTTAGTGCCGCAACCGGTGCTAACACTGTAAGTGTAGGAATGGCATGGATAATTTATTCCCCATAGAAAGTGTAGGGATGGACGGAGGCAAGTGCAGGGTTGGATAGGGTTATCATACATTAATCATATGAGACTGTTTTGTTATGGGCCAACTGTATTGAAATGGGCCCAACTGTGTTAATATGGGTAAGGCCAAATATATATCTCAACTTGTAATAGGGTTACGGCCCAGATTGATACTGATATGGGCTAGGCCTAGTATACTCTGATACTGTAAGGGCCTATGGCCCAGATTAATATTGATATGGGCTAAGGCCCAGTTAACTCTGATTTCTGAATAGGGCTTAGGCCCAGTAAAGCTTGAACTGATTTGGGCTCTGGTTGGGATACTTTACACACTGAGTTTTCCAAACTCACCCCTTCCTTTTACCCTTGCGGTGAGCCTTAAACGGGGACTTGGAGTGGTAGGATTCGGGGTGGCCATGTGGACAAAGTCAAGAGATGGTTTTAATTAAATTAGTAGTTCTTTAAGTTATTTTTTAGTTATATTTCGGGTTGTAACAAGGCTGCTTTAATTATTTTTAACTGTTTTTAGTATGTTTTGTTAGCTTAGATATGATATTGTTTTAATTGTTTGAAATTGAATAGATCTAGGGTGCGTTTTAAAAGGGTTACTTGATTCAAAATATCGCAATAACAAAGCAAAGCTTCCGCAACAAAAACGTTTTCAAAATTAATAACCTTTTCAAATGGTTTTAAACGAATTGGTTTTCTATGAACAATCACTCAGTTAAAGTGTGGCAATGGTTGTGTGCATGTCTAAGATTGGATTCTTGGAGAGCTGGGTACTTAAGCAGTCTAATTGACTCACATCCTCTTTTCTGGCATCCTACCTGGTGCACAGCTTCTATTCACTTTAATTTGTAATGAAGATATTCTTTAAACACTAAGAAAGAATTTAGATAAAACATGACTTTTCTAGTAACGCTTCAATGTGACACGCCGGATTCGATCTTAACGTCTGGGTTGGGTTTGGGGTGTTAAAACATGTATCGGCCACATTATGAGAGCCAGTGTAAGACCATGTCTGGAACATGGCATCGGCATTGAGACGAGTGCTAGTGTAAGACATGTCTGGGACATGTATCAGCCTCGAGACGTAAGCCAGTGTAAGACATGTCTGGGACATGCATCGGCTACGAGATGTGTCAGTGTAAGACCATGTCTTGGACATCGCGTCGACATAGATATGCTAGAACTTGTTAAGACTATGTCTGGGATATGGCATCGGAACCTGACCCCATGTTTGATGCTAAATGAGTATCCAATACTGTTCCAAGTGGTTTAACGGTGAAAGTATGATTTCAAGTTAACAAGGAAACTATAACCGTTTTGTGAGTGGTACAGGTACCTATATGGTATGTATGAAATGTGAGCTCAATATATGCTATATGAGGTGTATGGAATATTGATGTGTAAGTTTTGCTTATGCCACTTGTGTATTATGATACTTGTTGATGAATGGTAAAGTGATGCTGTATATTTATTTATGTACAACTTACTAAGCTTTATGCTTACTACCTCTTCTTTTTCATTTTCTTATAGTGCCGCCTATCTAGCTCAAGGATCAAAGAAAGCCAGAGATATCGATCACACTATCAATCGAAGCATTCGGTATAGTTTGATTTATATTTTTGAATATGGCATGTATAGGGGTTAGACTTTACTATTTTTGTGTCATTGAGAACTGGCCAAATGTGTTGGCTTGGGTTGGAAACCCTTCATTTTGTATTAAGCCTTGAATGATGGCAAATATTCATTTGATATATGCAAATGAAGTTACTATCATGAATAAGGAATTGCTTAATTGATATGTAGTCTATTGTGGCTGATTGGTTTAAATAAGTTATTCTTGTATTGGTTTGGTTGCTTTTGTGTAGGTTGTGTAAGTAAGGGAGGCAAATATGCTTGGTAAATAGCCTTATTTTTTCCACACAGGTAGACACACAGGCGTGTGTCTAGGTCGTGTGTGACACATGTCTGCCCCATGGGCATGTGGTCCGACCGTGTGTCCCTTGTACGTAAAAATTTCAAGTCAGTATGCATGATAGTAAACACATGGGTAGAGACACGACCGTGTGTCTCAGCCGTGTGATGGATACGACCTAGCACACGGGCATGTGTCTTGGCCGTGTGACATTTGGGGGATGCTGACGTTAGAAATAGAATGTCCATGTTTTTGCACGTGGGCTAGGAGACGGGCGTGTCACGACGGTGTGAAGGGCACGGGCCAGGGACACAGGCGTACGCCAGGCCGTGTGAAAACCCCTATAGGTGTGCATTTAGAATTATTTCCACACAGGTGGAGGACACGGGCGTGTCCCTGTATTGCTTAGGCTGTGTGAGTCACACAGGCCTTCAGCACGATTATGTCGAAGTGGCCACATGGGCGTGTTGCCCTTCCACACAGGCATGTGCCCTGTTTCAAAGTCAAATTTTCTATAGATGGTTTAAAGGCCCGGGCTGACACCGAATAGTTTTCAATAGTCGATTTGGGGCTCGTAGGCCCATAATAAGAAGTTTAAAGTAGAAATTGAAAAAGTTTCAATTTGAGCAGAGTTTTGGTGACTTAGAAATGTTTGCAAGCATGAGTTTAAAGTTAGGTAATGCCTCGTATTCCGTCCCGACGAAGGGTATGGGTGTGGAGTGTTATAGAAACATGAATCTATACAAACCATTCCACCTATTTATAACAATCCAAAACACTTATTCAATCCATACCACAAGCTGGTTTATATGCACATAACTCATTATATTTCCATCCATTTAAGCACAACAATATACCAAAACTATGGACATAAGCAATTCAGCATTTTCATAAGTTACTATAGGTGTTCAAAATCAACTATGCCATAAAAAATATTTAACATTTATAAAAACTTGACACTCCTAAGGACATGCCATATATAACCGAGTTCAAAACGATCAAAAGGCTACCAAAACAAGAGATTGATAGTGTGAGCTCCAAAGTGATCTGATCGTCATGCTCCTCAATCAATAATATACAAAATAAGTAAAATCAACGGTAAGTATATCAAATACTTAGTAAGTCTATATGAAATTTAACCTAATTTACCTAAGTATTACATCATTTAATCAATAGGAAATCAAAGATGCACAACACGATAATACTATGACATCCTTAAACCTATTTGTACAATTTCACAAACCATCATCAAATTAACATATTAGTAATATAATCACAAAGTGTTCAGTTCACACACACATATACCAAATATTACTATACCATTTCAACTTGTACAATATTTCAACCATGTCAATCGAGTTTCTTATTAGATTTTCCAATCATTCCTTTTCAACTTGTCCATATCCTTGTCGGATAACTATGGTAATTTAATTTCGTATATTCAGGATTGAATCACTCACACAAGATGTAACATATAATTTGCTCACACAAGATGTATAACTTAGGTCTACTCATACAAACTGTAGGTCAGGATTGTTTGTATAAGTGTTATTTGATATTGCTTGCACAATCTATATAGAATCTGTAACATATGTTGGATCTCAGCCATTGATAATTAAATCCCGGATCAACACCCCAGTTTGTAATGTTTGGGTCTGCTCGCACAAGCTATAGGCCGGGATTGTTTTGCTAACTCTATTCGATACTGCTCACACAAGTTGTAGAGAATCCACATCATATGTCGGATCTCACCCATCGATAAAGTAGTCCTTGACCAACACCCAATTCTTTTAAAATGGTAATGGTTTGCTTTTCGTATCGTAACATTTACTAAATTCTCATGGCATTGTTCTATATACATACATTTTAATCTCTCTAATATCATCATTTATACATATCGTTTTATCATATAAACATTTCATAAACATTACTTGACATGTATCTATTCAAAACCATTCTATATTACATACTTTACAATTTAATCCATTCAATATTAAAACTTAATATTTCCACAACAACTCAACTAACAAACAAGATATTAACACTTTAATAATTGAAATTAACATACATACAAACTTATCTGGTAGAAACAAAAACCAACATGGTGTTAGGGACTAATCTGTAATTTTTTTTTTGCAAATATCTTCCAACTAGTTTAAATTCTGATTTAAATCATAATTTAATTTAATTATCAATTTAAAACATCATTCAATAACACATTGTAACTATATACCAGTCTAATTTCATTTATCAAATATTCCCTCAATTTTTGCATTTTATTCAATTTAGTCCCTAAAATAAAATTTGCCATAAATTTCAAATTTGAGATTCGATTTTGAAATCGATCTCAATATCATCCTTCCACAACCTTTTAATAACTATAGTTATAATAATTTCATGCTAGTTTTGAATTATTCACACTTTAGTCTCTATGTTCACAATTAATAATTTTCACTTTACAAACTAGTCCTTTTTCACATCTAAGCTCAAAATCTATCAATTTAGTACCAAAAGCTTCAATATTCAACAAATGAAAGTTCTATAAATTTTAACAGTTTCGTAAATAGTCCCTGAGCTAGTTAAATCAAGCTCTTGGGTTATCAAAAACATAAAAATTACAAAAAAAAAGACTAAATTAAGCTTACCAATCAAGGATCGAAAGTTTTTGAAGCGAAACCCTATCTCTCTTTTTGTTTTCATCAGAAAGAAGATGATGAATGAAGAAGAACCAAATTTTTTTAGCTTTTGTTTCTTTAATTTTATGTAATATAAATAATAATATAATATAATTTATTTTTAATTAAAATAATTCATCACTTACCATCCACCACCATTAATAATGGCCTTATTGTCACTTTGATCCTTGGGTTAATACTATTTAGCCCTTTTAGCAAATAAAAATCAATACCAATTAACTTTTACAGCTTTTACGATTTAGTCCTTATATCTTAATTAACTATCTGATTGACAAAATTAAAGAACCAAAAAATTAAACCTTATAGCAACCTTTCAAATATTAAATAATAATATTTATAGGCTCGCTCATTGAAAATAAGGTTCCGAAACTACAGTTTGTGACACCACTAACTTTAGGGTCGAAACACTTGTACATTAACTAACTATCCCACTTAACAAATTTTTCAAACCAAAGTTCAATAAAATATAATAATTAAACCATAATTATTAATTAATAAAACTGATGGATTGGGTCATCGAAAAATGGGGTTCCGAAATCACCATTTTTGGCACCACTAACAAGTGGGTTGTTACAACTCTCCCTCTTTAGGAAGATTCGTCCCCGAAATTTTTACCCATAAATAGGTTAGGATATTGCAATTTCATAGTTTCTTCAGGTTCCCATGTAGCTGTTGGAAAAAATTCGGTTTGAAAACGATTTTCTTGCAAAATGAAAATTTAAAATTTTGAAAATCGACTCGGTTTGTGATATTTATTGCAATAAACCTTAGACTAAAATCATACCTGAGTTTTCGAATAAGTGGTCCTTGATGTTTTCCAACTTTCAATCAAACGATATCCTCTTCTATTCTCGTACAACGAACTGCTTCGGGTATGGGCTCGAACCAATTGAATCAAAACACAGAACTAGAAAAAGTTTTCTTTGCTTTTGGGGTGAAAACGAATATTCTCTCTTCTTTTAGTAGAAACCGGTAGAATTGTTATTCTGACAAAGTAAATTAACTCTATTTTTTGGTGGAGTAACAATCTCTCAAATTTTTGTTAATAGTTCTACTGGTGTCATCTACTTATTAGAAGAGAAGGTAGAATCCTTTTTGAGTTATAATGGTTTATCTCAAATAAGAAAAACAACTTCCTACTTAGAGTAGGAATGGGATGGATGACACATCCTAGTATTCCTATTAGGGTTGCCATCCCCTTTTATGTTACATGAGGGGTTTGGGCCTCTCTCATATCGGGTCCAATTACAAGTACTTATTGGACTTTTCGACCCAGTAATTTGTAATTTAACCCAACCTGATTTTGTTTTTCTATTTCCCAAAATAAATTGCAATATATTTATATCAAATAATTTTCTCATCCTAATTTTACCCTTGAAAAAAAGTTGACAAATTTTCCCCAATAAAAATTTGACCATTTTATCCTTATTAAAATTTTGAGAAAATATGTTTAATATTTCAGCATTCAACATGTTCACTATGATCGAATGATTTATTTTCATTTTCGAGCTTTAAAACCACTAAAAAACATAAACTTATTCTTTCGATCATTTCTAAGTAATCCATTTATATTTGTAAATGTATCATTTCTCATTTTTATTTCCATTTTGAGAAAATCACATTCATTTCCATATGATTTCATTTCTCCATTTCAGAGAAAACCATAACTATTTTTGAATGTTTTCCATTTCTCCATTTCTATTCATTTTGTTCATTTTGATTCAAACACATAATTTATTTCTGGTTTTAACGAGCTAGGGGAGGGACTGATTGGGCATATATAATTAGGGCTCAAATAATTTATAATTAAGTTTCGACTTTTCACCTATTAATTATAAACTCATTTAGTCACGAAGTCTTTCCATTATAGTATCGTGACTGAGCTTTCCCTAAAGACATACCATTATGAAAGTAACTACTTAGTGCTCGTCTAATGACTTTGTCATAAGTGTGTTACCCTTATAGGATATCCTTAATCTCTTTGGGATAATATCTGCTCTCCCAATACGATCATATTTTATGTCATGGTAACCATTACATCTTCCTTAATGAAAAGTCAATTACTATTAAATAGTAATTAAGTCATTCATCACAAACGAATGACCTATGACCATTTTTACTTTTCATCAACCATGTAATGGCAATTAGAGGATATCATTTACTCGCATCTTAGGCTATAAATTCCATTGTTGTGAATAATGTTACATACTGTAAAAGTCGTACACCTAATGCACCAACTTTCAATTCCTTATCGAACTCATGCTTTTACTTACATCAAAGTGTATGAGTCACACATACATAGTCCATCATTCACTCAGGATTTAGGTATGTCACACTATGAATGTCACAAGTGAATAAATCCATAAACGGATTCAAAATTTATTTTGTTTGGGTCCTGTCCAATGTACTGTCAGTCCACTCAGTCACATCTATGTCTCTATCTTTTGGGAGTCTCCGCTTCAATGCCTAAGACAAGATATCTTCCCAATTGGACTTGATAGACAACATATTAGTATTTTAATCAGTTTTCTCATTTTTGATTAGACTAAGGACATGTTTAGGTTCGTCTACTAATATAAGTTGTTTTTTTGTATTATGATCCGACCACGTATTACCTGTATACGAGGCATTTTCGGACTTAAACATGCACACAAATGAAAACCGGCCCTAAAATTTCATTTAATTCAAAACTATTCAGACACATGCATAACGTCCCTTATTTGGGTCTACGAAGCCCAAAACATACTTTGGAACGGTTTCGGGACTAAACCGAGAACTTACGAAAACCTGAAAAATTTCACGCAACAACAAGTCTTTCATTTTAAACATATTTCACTTTAACCAACATCCATGACTATCAACCTCAATACAAGATATTAGCATGTACATGAGTTCAATAGCATTCAATATCATCTATTTTAATACCAACGTATCATTTGCCTACCATCATGTACGTAATGTACATTCTTACATTAACTAGAACTAGATATGCCAAATCTTATTCTCGTTTAATACCATCTTACTGTGGTTATCAATTTGTCCATTAAACATTCATGTTCAAGGCATTATTACGTATTTACATTTAATTCATGATCCATAGGTATGCATTCAACTTACCTAATGTATCACCAATCATGCACAACAAACAAAGCTAACTACCTCATCACACCAGAAACAAAGAACATGACATGATTAATCAAGCTTACAAACCATAGTGAATATGGCCCACATCCCATGGCCATATACGATAACTCAACGTAGATCAATAGGGCAGGCCAAATCATAATAATAATACATGTCATAAAACTAGCTTCCTATACATGCCGCTCACTTGATATTTCTAATATTTGAATTAATTCTCCCAAAAATGATAGCTTGATAGTGTGATTCTGCCTCTGACGATCTCCAACCCCGAGCTGACCTGCTAATACTAAAGAAATGGAGAGGAGGGGTAAGCTTTACGCTTAGTAAGTCCACATGAAATTAATAAGCAATTACTAACATGCTTTTCAAGATAAAACACTATAATTGTACAATTACGCATGTTCAGGTTAAGCTGTTTTATCGAGTTACAGTTACTAAATCATTTATATATGGATCTAAGAAACTCCAAATTAAGTTTCGTTAATTTTAATTGAAACTAGACTCATATACCTTTCTCCCATAAAATTTTCAGAATTTTTTACTTATCCAATTAGTACAGTTTATTCATTAAAGTTTTCCCTATTTCAGTGTTCGACTACTCTGACCTCTGTTCACCACGAATCAATTTTCTCTCTGTACAGAATTCAAAGAGCTATGCTGTTTATTTCTATTAAAAATAGACTCAATAAGTAATCTATAAATGTAAATTATAACTCTTAATTATTTTTTCACAATTTTTAGTGAATTTATCAAATAGGAACAGGGGATCTCGAAGTCATTCAGACTCTGTCTTACAACAATTTAAATATCTCATAACATAAAATTCAATTCATATACCGTTTCCTCTATGTGAAACTAGACTCATTGAGCTTTAATCTAATATTTTATTCAGCCCCTAAATAAATTTCCACAATTTATGGTGAATTTCCAAATTTGTATCACTGCAGTAACCCAAAACTGCCAAGGCTAAATTTACTCAATCACAATTATTATTCACTAAATTCATACAATATCATTTCATCCATCATGGAAAGAACACATAATTATGCTTCATAGGCATAGATCCATAATCTCAATGTCATCAAGTATCAAGACTTATTCCTCATCATGTCATTTTCATAGTATTCACCAATACTATATACATCATATATCAAGGCATCACACATAAGTTTAGTGTACATACCTGTACAACTTGTAATTTAACTTAAGAACATACTCACCAATGGCTTGTCTCATTAGGACGATTATTGAATACTCCGTCAAATTACCCGTTGAACACTCAGAATATAATCGGATACACGGAAGCTCGTAGCTAGACAAACTCAATAGCCTGCGGTTTATGTAGTAAAGTTACCATAATCTCACCCATAATGAACTTGGAACGCAACTCAACGAGCTCGAGTGTTCGCATCCATAATGAACTCAGAACACAACTCAACGAGTTCGGATGCTTGCATCCATAGGTGAACTCGAAATGCAACTCAACGAGTTCGGATATCAATTTCCTAGTGACATGTCACTTGTATTCTAACCTATTCCTAAGGTTCAAACGGGCTTTTTCCTCGATCATACGCCTTTGCCATCTTTCTCGTGATGTCAATATTGATACTCCGGTGGCAACTCATATTTTTCAAGTATTCCACATAATTTTTATAATAATTCAACAATAATCATAGCATGCAACAATTCGTAAACAATAATCATCATACCATTATCAAGACATCAACAACATATAGTAATGTTGCATCATTTACATAATATCAAATTATTCACATATATGTATACTTACAATTCATGTAATATCATAACATTAACATTAAAATACACATTGCATTATTAAAATCATATGAACTTACCTCGTATGCGAAAATGGTCATTTTTACCATTTTGTCCACAACTTGGTATTTTGCCGATTTTAGCCCGAATTTCGATTTTCCTTGCTCTATCATTTCAAATATAGCCTAATTAGGACTCATATTATTCAAATCAACCCAAAATCATATTTTGGCAAAATTAAAATTTTGCCCCTAAACTTTCACATATTTACACTTTTTCCCCAAATCTCGTAAATTAAACTTCACGCTATTTTCTTATGTTTTATGACATGCTGATCATTTTTCCCTTCTATAGCAACATCCAATTCTCACTCTAACATGTATTTATGAACATTAGGTTTTTTTACGGATTATGTCATTTTACTCGTTTTCATGTAAAATCGCTTAGCAAAAGTCTTTTATCTAACACCCAACCTTCATTTTCTATCATTAGACATCAAAATACATGCATATTATTCATGGGTATATTTTTAGACATTAACCTTAGCTCAAATTAATAGTAGAAATAAGTATAACAAGTTACAGGAATTTCAAAAATGTAAAGAACTTTAAAAACGGGGCAAAAATGGACTTACAATCAAGTTTAGAAGTTTTAAAAACCCTAGCCATGTCTTCCATCTCCATATACGGTTATGGAATGAGAAAAATGAAAAAGATGACATCTTTTTCTTAATTATTTTAGCTTTATTTACCAATTTACTAAAATACCCTTAATGAAAAATAAATAAAAACATACCATGCCATGTCCATCTTTGTCCTTTAATTACAAAATGGGCTATTTACCATTTAAGTACCTTAAAAACCCATTACTCACAAGTAATTAGTACCTTTTTAAACTAGAATACACATTTTGCAACTTTTACAATTTAGTCCTTTTGACTAAATTGAGTGCCCGAACGTCAAAATTTTTTAACGAGGTTTTCGCGAAATTATTTCATAAAATCGTAGACCATAAAAATATGATAAAAATAAAATTTTCTTCATTGAATTTGTGGCCCCAAAACCACTATTCTGACTAGGCCCAAAATCGGGATATTACAGTACCGCTTAGTATTAGTTCAAAAAAACATTAGACAACCAATGAGCTAATAGTAGCTTGTATTTTGCTCGAAAAAATACAAAGGACATTATACAAAGGATATTAATGTAATTCATTAATAATTTTATTAACCAATCTGTTCGAAAAAATTACAAATATACAAACGTATATACTACGCTTAGGGAACCAAATTTGATGGGCATCGAAACCACAAAAAAAAAATCCTACTAAAATAACTTTAAATAGTAGTAAAGAGTTGTAGTAGGGTCGAGTCCATAGGGATTGGATGTTGTAATCAACTTCCGTGTTCACTTATGAACAGAGTATTCGTTGTGTCAAGGGTCGTGGCAAGAGTCGTGCCTACGACTCCAAACGTACCTGTAACAAAAATAAACAAGTAAATTGGGAGAGTTTGAGAATGTTTAAGAAACTAAAATAATCTAATAAGCTAAAATAAACAATTGAATACTATTGAAAATAAATGTAAAGTGGAAATAAATTCAGATATAGGTAAACAGATAAAATAAGCCTTAGCCTTAGACTCGATAAATTTCGTATCAAGAATCGATCCTTTAAAATTAATCTTCTCCTCCAATCAATAAGTTAGTTATAGCAGTTAAGAACATCCTAACCACCAATTCTTTCTTTAGTAGCTGGTTCCGGTACGACCCGCAAACCAACCCTTACCGATTGTCTACCCGAGATACACGTGTTCCCGATTTAAGATTCCGATAACCTTGCATTCTGAAGAACCCAACTCGAATTAATAGCCTCAACCGCGTGGGTCGTTTAAACCCGATCACTTCTTTCTTGATCTGTTCTCGGAAATCTGAATACAGCACGGCCAACTCGAATCTCCAACTGTAAGCAAACATGACTCTAACCCAACGTGCACTTTGACTTGAAATTGAATTTAACTTTAAAGGATGATTGGTCTATCCCGATACTTAGGAAAAAATAAAAATCGATGAGACAGATTTTTAACACAAATTCGTATCTCACAATTCTCGACCGGAAAGAACAACGGCCTAAAGCTAAGAGGAAATTTAGTGAAGCATAAAATTATTCATGCTTGAAAGTTATGGAAGATGATGAGATTTGTATAAAAGGTGATGGAAATTGGGAAGGAAAAGTACTGGGAAGGCCATTAGCCCAATTTTATAAAAGAAGCAAAAATTTGAAACAAAGCTACAGAATGCTAACGTCAAAGTAAAAGAAAAAGAAAAGTAATTCTTTCCAAATTGGAGTAGGAATACAAAATGAAGGGATCATTTCCTAAGAACATAAAGCCCCTATTTATATACATGGGGTTTACTAAATTTAGCCTAAACTAATTTAATATAAAATAAAAAATAAAATAAAATAAAATAAAATAAAATAAGATTTTCCTATTTTTAGTTTTTACAAAGTCAAAATATTTGATGTGTCATTGGCTTCCTCCACCTTTTTTGATTTGGCCCCATTTCAATGATTGTCTTTCAAATTGTCCCTTTTTAGCTTGTTTTTGACTAATTGTATCCCTGACAATATTAAATCATAAAAGCACTTAATTAGCAGGGTTCAGTTCAAAAATAAACCAATTTAAACACAAAAATATGCAAATTAACATGTTTATCAAATCCCCCCTACTTAGCTCATGCTTGTCCTCAAGCATATTGTTCCTTCAAACATTAGAATCCATTCTATAATTTATTAAAAGCCTCTTTTTCGCATCCTCAATCAATGCAAACATAGGCAAAAAAATAAACGAATGTTTAGAATATATAGTTTGATCAACAAGTGTCATAAGATTGAAATATGTAAACTACACAATTTCATCAAATTGAGTTTGGATCTAATAATTTGCAAGGCATTGTTAACTACGCATTAGTGTAAAAAAAGAAGAAGACATGTTCAAACCTTTTTACGCGAACTAGGATGACAACCCAAGCACCCTATCCCGGTTACTCAGTGCAAATAGTCCTTATTATTATTTTTTTATTTAACTTTTGAAGGCTCATAGCAGAATGTTTGTAAGTTATCGACTTGTCACTCGAACCTTTTTACATGAGATAAGATGACAACCCAAGCACCTTACCCCGGTTACTAAATTCGGTCACGTTTTCGAAACTTCACTCATAACTTGAGCCTTAAAATTTTTTATTTTATTAATTTATTTATGCACAAGCAAATATTTTTCCAAACAATCAATTTATACGAAAAATCTAGCTACATATATCAACCTTAAAACACAAATGTTGACTAATCTATACACTTGAACATTTAAAATAAAAAAACTTGCCCAATTGTCCAAATTGACTAAGTATGAGAGTAAAGACTCAATGTCAAATAAACTATCAAATGAATTCAATGTAAGATTGAACACATACAAAAGAGAGACATGCAGCAAAAATCATGCATATTTACTTACCAACTTAACCCCCTACTTAATCTATGCCTGTCCTCAAGCATGTGTTATATGCAATAAAGTTTAGTAACTCAAACAACAAGCAAAGAGAAAGGTTAAGAATACTCCCCATGTGTTTAAATCGATGTTGTCAGTGTTGGGAAATAATTGTTAACATTTAGCACGGCGTGCCCGTGTCACCATCATTATCCGACTTCTGGAAACCTCCATTACATTCCTGAAAATAGAAAATTCACTAGATTAAATAAAAATTTATTCATTTAAAACCTAAATCTTAATAAAACTCAAAATTAAATAAATGAAAATAAATTTGGGTTGCCTCTCAAAAAGCACTTTTTTTTAATGTCGTTAGCTCAACGACCATAAATGTTATCCGTTTGGCTCATTGTAACTTAATTTTTCCATCTCGTGCACTTGGATGTTCTTGCAGAAACATTTTGACCTTTGCTCATTATCTTTGAAGCCCTTCTTGGATTCCCTTATCATTAGTGGATTGAGGTGTCATTGAGCTTCTCCATTCAAGTTCTCATTATTCTCTATCAGAATTCTTGTACGTTCTGGAAACGGTTTCAACTCTAATTTCGAGGCCTTCATGACAGCTTCACGTATTATTTTTTGGATCATCGATAATTCCTCTTGCTTAACATCGAGATCTACATTCCTGTAAGGCACAATTTGTAACTTATCATTAGGATGTCCTATATCCTCATAAACATTAAACTTAACCATTTCACCGTCAAATTCCATGGTGAGTGTTCCACTCCAAACATCAATTTTTGCTTGCGCAGTACTCAAGAATGGTCTCCCAAGAAGCATCTCAGACGAATTTGCTAAGTTGTCATCCTCCATATCGATAATGTAAAAGTCTGCAGGAAATATTAGCTCTTTTACCTTAACAAGAACGTCCTCCAGCACACCTTCCGGATGCACTACAGATATATCTGCAAGCTGAATAATTACACCTGTTTCTTTCAAAAGACCCACATTAAGTAGTTTATAAATTGACAAGGGCATAACATTAATTGATGCGCCTAAGTCACACATGGCTTTTTTAATACCAACACTACCTATTTTGCAAGATATGGAAAACATACCTTGGTCTTTACATTTACGTGGTATTTTCCTTTGTAAAATGGCGGAAACATTTTCTCTAACACTCACATTTTCATTACCCAGGAGCTTCCTCTTACTTGTGCATAATTCTTTTAAGAATTTTGCATATCGTGGAATTTGTTTAATCTCATCAAGAAGAGGTATGTTGATTTATACCTTTCGAAAAGTGTCAAGGATCTCATTTTCTTCTTGCTCCTTCTTGTATTGGACAAGTCTTCTAGGAAACGGAGGTGGTACTGCAAATGATTTTTGTGGTGCTGACTCTACTGGAGCCTTTATGTCAAGTTTCTTCTCATCTCGACCAGCGTTGTGGGCACTACTCATGCTAAGTATGGGCTCCAAAACATTCCCACTCCTTAACGTCATAGCACTTATATTGTGTCTTGGATTAGGCTTAGTTTGGGACACCAGCTTACCATGGGACTCCAAACGGCTAACCGTAAGCGCAAGCTTGCTCACTTGCTTATCTAACTCCTGCAAATGCATTTTAATTTTTAGCTAAAACTTCTCTGTACTATTGACTAGCCTTTCCACTATGGCTTCCAAAGATGACTTTAAGGGTGGTAATTATTAATTCGGAGGCAGCCTTTGTTGGTAAGGTTGATTAAACTGAGGATTCGACCTATAACTTAAATTTGAGTGATCTTTCCACCCCACATTATACGAGTTTGGGACGATCCTGGAAAGTTCTCGACAACATTCGTTTGTTCTGTTGAATCCTCATGTAAAATTGGACTAGAGTCCGTCAGATGGTCTGGCTTAGCGCAAATTCTGCACAACCGTGCTACCCTCGTTTTATCTGTAAGTAAAGTTTGAACAATGTTAGTCAGCTTATCAATTTTATCTTCTAGAGGTAGAGAACTTAACCCATGAACCCGTCTTGTGGGTTCTGCGGTCTGTCGGAATTGTTGAGAGTTAGCAACCATGGTCGAACTCAACTCTCTCGCTCTCTGGGGTGCCATATTAACAAGTGGCCCTTACTTGCAGCATCTATCATTTTCATTTCCATTGGGAGTAATCCTTCATAAAAATATTGCAAGACTGACTGTTCAATCAGTCCATGTTGTGAGCAACTTGCACACAACTTTTTGTATCGCTCCCAGTAATCGTAGAGCGATTCAGCATCTTTTTGACAGATTCTCACAATGTCCCTCTTTAGTTCAGCTGCTCGGGCTACAGGGAAGAACCTATCAAGAAACAAATGAGATATGTCAGACCATGTGTTGACAGATCCCGGAGGTAAATAAAATAGCCACTCTCTAGCAGAGTCGGCTAATGAAAAAGGGAAAGCATGAAGTTTGATTTGGTCTTCCGTTACTCCTTGAGGCTTCATGCTTATGCACACTATATGAAATTTTTTAAGGTGAGTGTGCGGGTTTTCATTCTGTAATCCACGAAAAGTGGGTAGTAGATGAATCAAACCAGAATTTAACTCGAACGGCGTTCCTCCTGCCGGATAGGTTATACATAAAGGTTGTTGTTCATCTGGTTCCGTAGCGAGTTGGCATATTGTCTATTCAGCCATCTCAGTTGGTTTGTCAAACGAGAAAATTTCTTCAGTATACGATATAGTTTCGAATCTGGGATTTGACCGTTTATTGCGTCAAATGGCTTCTTTTCGCAGTTGTCGGGCCAATTTTTTAATTTCTGGTTCAAATTCTAAAGTTCTCGGTTCTAATCTGGTCATAAAGAAAACAAACAGAAATTAGAAGAATATCTCCAATCCCCAGTAACAGCGCCAAAATTTGATGGGCGTCGAAACCACAAAAAATAATTCCTACTAAAATAACTCTAAATAGTAGTAAAGAGTGGTAGTAGGGTCGAGTCCATAGGGATTGGATGTCGTAATCAACTTTCGTGTTCACTTATGAATAGAGCATTCGTCGTGTTAAAGGTCGTGGCAAGAGTCGCGCCCACGACTCCAAACGTACCTGTAACAAAAATAAACAAGTAAATTGGGGGAGTTTGAGAATGTTTAAGAAAGTGAAATAATCTAATTAGCTAAAATAAATAATTGAATACTATTGAAAATAAATGTAAATTGGAAATAAATTCAGATTTGTGTAAATAGATAAAATAAGCCTTAGCCTTAGACTCAGTAAATTTCGTATCAAGAATTGATCTTTGAAAATTAATCTTCTCCTCCAATCGATAAGCTGGTTATAGCAGTTAAGAATGTCCTAACCACCAATTCTTCCTCTAGTAGCTGATTCCGGTACGACCTACAAACCAACCCTTACCGATTATCTAACTGAGATACACGTGTTCCTAATTTAAGATTCTGGAAGCCTTGCGTTCTGAAGAACCCAACTCGAATTAACGGTCTCAATCGCGTGGGTCATTTAAACCATATCACTTCTTCTTCGATTTGTTTTCGAAAATTCGAATACAGCATGGCCGACTCGAATATCCAACTGTAAGCAAACACGACTCTAACCCAATGTACACTTTGACTTGAAATCAAATTTAACTTTAAAGGGTGATTGGTCTATCCCGATACTTAGAAAAAAATGAATACCAATGGGACGAATTTTTAACACGAATTCGTATCTCACGATTTTCGACCGAAAAGAACACCGGCCTAAAGCTAAGAGGAAATTTACATGAAATTATTCATGCTTGAAAGTTGTGGAAGATGATGAGATTTGTATGAAAGGTGATGGAAGTTGGGAAGGAAAAGTACTTGGAAGGAAATTATCCCAATTTTATAAAAGAAGCAAAAATTTGAAACAATGCTACAGAATGCTAACGTCAAAATGAAAGAAAAAGAAAAGTAATTCTATTCCAAATTGGAGTAGGAATACAAAATGAAGGGATCATTTCCTAATAACATAAAGCCCCTATTTATATACATGACGTTTACTAAATTTAGCCTAAACTAATTTAATATAAAACCAAAAATAAAAAAATAAAAAATAAAATAAAATAAGATTTTCCTATTTTTGGCTTTTACAAAGTCAAAATATTTGATGTGTCCTTGGCTTCCTTCACCTTTTTTGATTTGGCCCAATTTCAATGATTGTCTTTCAAATTGGCCCTTTTTAGCTTGTTTTTGACAAATTGCATCCCTGACAATATTAAATCAGAAAATCACTTAATTAGCAAGGTTCAGTTAAAAAATAAACCAATTTAAACACAAAAAATACAAATTAACATGTTTATCAAAATCTTACATAAAAAATGAGAAGTATAAGTAACATTTAATCTAATGTTGCAACATTTAATGAAATAACACCTGGACAACAACATATATGTAACAAGGAGAAAAGAAAGTTTGCATTCCATTATTGTGGGAAAGAAGGACTGTAACATTCCGAAATAGGGCCTAAACGGAACAGTGGTTGCGAAACCACAAATTTAGGGTAAAAAAAATATATATATATATATATTTTATTATTATTTTGAGGTTCATGGTATTATTACATGATTGTGTGAAAATTTCGTGATAAAATTCTATGCATAAAGTGCTTAAATTGAGGTTAGGGACTAAATCGAATAATTTGCAAAACTTGCATTCTAGAAGTTTTTAGTATGAAATTATTTTGGAATATTAATTAGGAGATCTTAAATGGTAATTTGACCAATTTTAAGTTCATGGACAAAATTAGGACATGGAAGGAATTTTTGAAAGTTTAGTAAGGAGGGCATTTTGGTCATTTGGTTATTAACATTAATAAAAGGTGAAAAGATGATAAAATTGTATCATCTTCTTCAAGTTACCAGCAGAACCTTACCTCTCTCCATAGCTGGGGTTTATTCAACTTTCAAGCTTCATAGTAAGTGATTCCAAGCCCGCTTTTAATGATCTTTACGTTTTGAAGTCCCTAGCTCGATAAAGCTTATGCTAGCAATAATTTAAGTTAGGAATCAAATTTGGAAAAATACCCATAGGTGAAATTTGTGTATTTTGATGTTTTATGATGGAATATGAGGTTTTAAATTATGTTAGACAACTTGTGCTACTTGGTTTTAAGTGAAAACGAGTAAAAGGCTTAATCAGTAAAAATACCTAATAGTCATAAGTACATGTTAGTGTGTGAATTTGATATTGCCATAGAAGGAAAATGATCAGCATGTTATAAAACATAAGAAAATAGGATGAAGTTTAATTTACGAGCCTTGGGGCAAAAGTGCAAATATGTGAAAGTTTAGGGGTAAAATGTAATTTTTCCAAAGTTTGAGTAAAGGGTTGTTTTGATAAATGTTGATATTAAATAAGCTAAATTTGCTATTATAGATCAAGAAGAGCGAAATTGAGAGTAGATCGGGAAAAGAAAAGTAAAGGACTAAATTGTAAAGTTTAGTCACATTTTGTATCGAGGTAAGTTTACAAGAAATAAATGCAATATTCTTTTATTTTACATTATTATTGTCAATTTTCAGCATTTATATATTTATGTTATGAAAATATTTAAAGTCGAATTTAAGGTGAAGTGACAGAGGAAAAGTGTTAGAAAGCCGGTTGAACCCTAGGAATGTTAGGATATTAGGGTTGTGAGTGATGAACTAAATGAGCCATGTAAGTCCATATTAGAAATATGGCTTTGGAGACAGGATTGAGCCATGTAAGTCCATATTATATATGGCATTGGAGACAGAATAATTCATGTAAGTCCATGTCAAAGACATGGCATTGGCAGGATATTGATAGACAGGAACGACCCTAGTATCCTTAGTATTCCGAGTGGTTCAACGGGTCAGGATACGAGTTAAATTACAGTGAATTAACAGCAAAGGAAAAGTAGATTATACTTATGAAAAAGGAAAGGTCAGGTAAGAAAGAAGGTAAGGGAATAAAGAAGAAGATAGAAATTGAGAAGTAAAGAAATTTATGATGTTAGATGATATTATGCATAATTATCCATTATGTTGAATGTTGTGATTTATTTGCTTGTAAGCTTACTAAGCCTAGTGCTTAATCTATTTATTTTCTTCTTCTTATAGTACTTATCTAGCCACTCGGGGATCGAAGGAAACGTCGGAGGCCGATCACACTATCAAAGAAATAACTCGGTATAATTAGACGTTTTGTTTTGTGTATGGCATGTATAGAAACTTAGCCACTTTTGGTATAATATGAACAATGAATGATGTGTAAATACTTGCTAGTGATTAGCTAATAAAAATGGCCAATGATATGCATGTTTATTAATATGTATGATTGAATGGTGATTATCACATGAAAATTATGAAAAATGTGAAAGTAACAGCAATGACGTAACTTTTAAAAATCACTAAAAATTTTATAAACATAGTTTGAAGATGAATAATATATGAAATTAAAGCTTATTATGTCTATTTTCTTATGGAATAAGAAAAATAGGTAAAGGTATTATATTTCATGATATATCTGAGTTTTAGTGAAACAGGGTCAGAGCAATTTTTGGAACCCCTGTTTCAACTTTGGAAATTCACCATAAATTGTACAAAACTAATTAGAAGGTATACTTTATATGGTTATAATCCTTGTTGAGTCTAGTTTTAAGAGAAACAAACGGCTTAGTGATATGAATTTTGTACAGGAAGAAACATGGTTCGTAGTAACAAGAGGTTAGTGCAGTCGAGTTTTGAAACAGGGGAAACTTTAACTAATAAACTGTACTAATTGGCCAAGTCAAAAATCTATGAAAAAAATTAGTAGATAGATATATGAGTCTAGTTTCAGGAAAAATTTACGGATCTTAATTTTGAGTTTCGAACTCAAGATATGAATTTTAGGCGACTCACGACGCAGAATGGCAGCACATTCCGAAATGCTTAAATAAACAATTTAAACCTATTTAAGGGATAGAATAAGTTTAGTAATGCCTCGTGCTCGATTCTGGAAACAGTCTCAGGTAAGGAGTGTTACATTTATTGGTATCAGAGCAGGTTTATTCGGTTCTCGGAACAGTTAGTGTGAGAAAAAGTCTAGCTATACATGCCATACTTGTATTTTGATAGTGTGACGACTCCTGACGATTTTTTTTTAAATATTTTGTTTTATAGTAATGGATCCTGGGCGAGCCGGTGATGATGATGTAGAAAGTAATGCGCCTGCTTCCACAGAAGGGGCAGCGCCATCTGAGAATAGGCCAGTAATAGTTGATCAGGGAGGAGTGACTCGAGAAGCTCTCTTCCGAGCTTTGAATGATTTATTTGCCGAGTTCGTTCGTACGGATCCGGTAGTTAGACCTCCACCCTCTCATGATTCTCAGGCTACCCATGTAGCTCAAGCTTCCCCAGTCACAGGTACAGTGGTAAGAGAAAAACCACCAGTTGATAGAATCAGGAAACAAGGGGCGTAAGAGTTCCGAGCAACAAAAGATGATGATGCGAAAGAGCGAATTTTGGTTAGAAAATACTATCGAGTCTTTGACTAATTATCTTGTACACCCGAGGAATGTATGAAATGTGTAGTATCACTTCTTGGAGACTCAAACCTACTACTGGTGGAAGACACTTGTATCGCTTGTACCGAAAGAGAGGGTCACTTGGGATTTCTTTCAGGAAGAATTTCGTAAAAAGTACATCAGTCAGAGGTTTATTGACCAGAAGAGAAAGGAATTCCTGGAATTGAAACAAGGCAATATGACGGTGACCGATTATGAGCGTGAATTTGTCGTGCTCAAGAATATGCTTAAGAATGTGTGTCCACAGAGGCTATCCTGTAAAAGGTTTGAGGATGGGTTAAATGATGATATCCGACTGTCAGTGGGTGTCCTAGAAATAAAAGAGTTCGTTATTTTAGTTGAGAGAGCCTGTAAGGCAGAGGAGCTATTAAAAAGAAAAGGCAAAGTTGAGACAGAGACACAAGATAGAAAGAAGAGACAGATGAGCAGATCATTTCAGGCTACATCCAAGAGGCCCAGAGAGTTTTCTACCAGATCTAGCTTTTCGGCAGGCAATCTAGTCAGAATAGAGGTAGCAGATTTAAGGATCCGAAGGCTCAGACCACCTCGACTACGAGTGTAGGTAATGTCGCGGGGTAGATCGTGGTGTCCACGGTGTGGTAGACTTCATTATGGTCCTTGTCGGGCAAAGCGAAAATGTTTGCTATAAATGTGGTGCTCCAGATCATTTTGTACGAGAATGTCCGAAGTGGCTAGCCGAGAGGTAACACAGAGTGCTAGATCCGAAATGCTCCTACTAGAGGCGATCACCGAGGCAACCGGGAGTAGGAGCAAGTAATAGAGGTACCTCTAGAGATTTACTGTGAGACCGGATGTTAGAGCCCTGCAAGGACTTATGCTATTCGTGCACGCCGAAGAGGCATCCTCCCGATGTGATTACGGTACATTTTCTCTACATGATATTAATGTCATTGCTCGATTGATCCGGTTCAACTCATTCTTATGTTTGTATGAAATTGATGCCTAGTATAAGTATGCCTATAGAATCTCTGAATTTGTGATTAAAGTATCGAATCCATTAGGCAAGCATGTATTAGTAGATAAGGTATGTAGAAATTGTCCTTTAATGATTAGAGGCTACTGTTTTCCTACCGATCTCATGCTATTGCCATTTGATGAGTTTGATGTGATTCTTGGTATGGATTGGTTGACTACACATGATGTGATAGTGAATTGTGGAAAGAAATTCATTGAGTTGAAGTGTGAAAATGGTGAAATTCTTCAAGTTAATTCGGAAGAGTCGATAGTTCATTTCCTATAATTTCGTTATGTCCGCTCGTAAATACTTGAGAAAAGGGTATGAAGCTTATCTTGCTTTTGTGTTGAACACTAAAGATCCGAATTGAAAATTGAATCGTGCTCGTGGTATGTGAGTTTCCGATGTGTTTAGGAAGAACTACCGTGTTTGCCTCCTGTTAGAGAAGTTGAGTTTGGTATTGAGTTGATTCCTGTACCACGCCCATTTCTATTGCTCCTTATAGAATGGCTCTATTGGAATTGAAAGAATTGAAAGCTCGATTGCAGTGAATTAACAGATAAAGGCTTTGTAAGACCCAAGAGTTCACCATGGGTGCACCAGTGCTATTTGTGAAAAAAAAGACGGATCGATGAGATTGTGCATAGATTATCGGCAACTTAACAAGGTAACAAGAAAGAACAAGTATCCATTGCCTAGAATTGATGATTTGTTTGATCAACTCAAGGAGCTACTGTGTTTTCCAAGATAGATTTGAGATCCGGATACTATCATTAATGAGTTAAAGAGTCGATGTCCCAAGACTACTTTCCGGACTAGGTATGGTCATTATGAGTTCCTTGTGATGCCATTTGGCTTGACTAATGCTCCTGCCATTTTATGGACTTAATGAACCGAATTTTAGACCATACTTAGATAAGTTTGTAGTTGTGTTCATTGATGATATTTTGATTTATTCTCATGATGAGACTGAGCATGCAGAGCATTTGAGAACAGTTTTACAAATTCTGAGAGATAATCAGTTGTATGCCAAGTTCAGCAAAAGTGAGTTCTGGTTACGAGAAGTTGGTTTTCTTAGACATATTGTCTCAGGTGAAGGTATTAAGGTTGATACGAGTAAGATTTCAACCATTGTTGATTGGAAGCCTCCTAGAAATGTATCAGAAGTTAGAAGTTTTCTTGGTCTTGCCGGATATTATAGACGATTTGTGGAGGGATTTTCCATGATAGCTACCCCGTTGACGAGACTGCTACGGAAGGATGTTAAGTTTGAATGGACTGAGAAGTGCCAACAAAGTTTTGACAAGTTAAAGGCATTGTTGACTGAAGCTCCTATCTTAGTACAAATTGGAACCGGGTAAAGAATTTGTGATTTACAAGTGATGCATCCTTGAATGGGCTCGGTTGTGTACTCATGCAGAAGGAAAGGTAATTGCTTATGCCTCTAGACAATTGAAGCCACATGAGAAAAATTATCCGACACATGATTTAGAGCTAGTCGCTATTGTATTTGCATTGAAGATTTGGAGACATTATTTGTATGGTGAAAGGTGCGGATATTTACCGATCATAAAAGCTTGAAATACTTGATGACTTAAAAGATTTGAATTTGAGGCAAAGAAGATGGTTGGAATTGCTTAAAGATTATGAGTTAGTGATTGATTATCACCCGTAAGGCAAATGTAGTTCTTGACGCTTTAAGCAGAAACTTTTATTTACATTGCGAGCTTTGAATACCAATTTAGCCATGTCGATGATGGTTCTATTTTAGCTGAATTTAGAGCTAAACCGTATTTCTTGAAGAGATTTGTGAAGCTCGGAAAGATGATAATGAGTTACAAGCTAAAAGAGTTCAATGTGAGTCGCATAGAATCAGTTTTGGATTGGTTCGATGGTTGTTTGATGTTTAGAGACGTAATTTGTGTACCAAAGAATGATGAGCTTATTCGGAAGATTTTACAGAAGCACATAGCAGTTCTTTATCTATTCATCCAGCAAAGTACAAAAATGTATAATGATTTGAAGAAATTGTATTGGTGGGTAGGAATGAAAAGAGATATTTGAGTTTGTTTCTAGATGCTTGATTTGTCAACGGTAAAGGCCGAACATCGGTACCCTCAGATTATTGCAACTTGTGCTAGTTAGGAATGGAAATGGGACAGAGTTACTATGGATTTTGTGATGTGATTGCCGTTAACACCGAAAAAGAAAGATGCAATATGGGTTGTGATTGATAAGCTAACTAAGTCGGCTCATTTTATCCCAATCCGTATGGATTATTCACTTGACAAGTTGGCCGAGTTATACATTTCGTAGATAGTTAGACTACATGGAGTGCCATTATCGATCATTTCGCATGAGATCCAAGATTTACTTCACGGTTCGGAAGAAGTTACAAGAGGCTTTAGGTACGAAGTTGAGTTTTAGTACTTTTCACCCTCGAATCGATGGTCATCGAGAGAGTTATTCGTGTACTTGAAGATATGCTTAGATGTTGTGTATTAGAATTTCAAGGTAGTTGGGAAAAATACTTACCATTGGTAGAGTTTGCCTACAATAATAGTTATCATCAAGTTTGAAGATGGCACCTTATGAAGCTTTGTATGGACGTAAATGCCGCACACCTTTATATTGGATGAGCTTAAAGAAAGCCGATTTACGGGTTGATCTAGTTAAAGAAACGGAAGAAAAGTGAAAGTTATCGAAATTGTTTAAAAGACTTCAGATGAGCGTAAGTCGATGCGATTTAAAAGAAAAGAGATCGAATATCAAGTTGGTGACAAAGTTTTTTGAAAGTATCCCGTGGAAGAAAGTTCTCGATTTGGCAAGAAAGGCAAACTAAGTCCACGCTTTATTGGACCGCTTGAAGTGATTGAGAGAGTCGGACCATTAGCATATCGGTTAGCTTTACCGATTGAGTTAGAGAAGATTCATAATGTATTTCATGTGTCTATGCTACGTCGTTATCGCTCAGATCCGTCACATGTGATTTCTCAAACAGAGGTTGAGATTCACCAGACATGACTTACGGTGAAGAACCCAGAAAGATTCTAGCTCGAGAGGTAAAGCAATTAAGGAACAAAAGTATTGTACTTGTGAAAGTACTATGGAATAGACATGGGGTAGACGAGGCTACATGGGAACCCAAGAGGCTATGCGAAAATAGTACCCATATCTCTTCACGGTAAGATTTTCAGACGAAAATCCCTAAAGGGGGGAGAAATGTAACATTCCGAAATAGGGCCTAAACGGAACAGTGGTTGCGAAACCACAAATTTAGGGTAAAAAAAAATATATATATATATATATATTTTATTATTATTTTGAGGTTCATGGTATGATTACATGATTGTGTGAAAATTTCGTGATAAAATTCTATGCATAAAGTGCTTAAATTGAGGTTAGGGACTAAATCGAATAATTTGCAAAACTTGCATTCTAGAAGTTTTTAGTATGAAATTATTTTGGAATATTAATTAGGAGATCTTAAATGGTAATTTGACCAATTTTAAGTTCATGGACAAAATTAGGACATGGAAGGAATTTTGAAAGTTTAGTAAGGAGGGCATTTTGGTCATTTGGTTATTAACATTAATAAAAGGTGAAAAGATGATAAAATTGTATCATCTTCTTCAAGTTACCAGCAGAACCTTACCTCTCTCCATAGCTGGGGTTTATTCAACTTTCAAGCTTCATAGTAAGTGATTCCAAGCCCGCTTTTAATGATCTTTACGTTTTGAAGTCCCGATAGCTCGATAAAGCTTATGCTAGCAATAATTTAAGTTAGAATCAAATTTGGAAAAATACCCATAGGTGAAATTTGTGTATTTTGATGTTTTATGATGGAATATGAGGTTTTAAATTATGTTAGACAACTTGTGCTACTTGGTTTTAAGTGAAAACGAGTAAAAGGCTTAATCGGTAAAAATACCTAATAGTCATAAGTACATGTTAGTGTGTGAATTTGATATTGCCATAGAAGGAAAAATGATCAGCATGTTATAAAACATAAGAAAATAGGATGAAGTTTAATTTACGAGCCTTGGGGCAAAAGTGCAAATATGTGAAAGTTTAGGGCAAAATGTAATTTTGCCAAAGTTTGAGTAAAGGGTTGTTTTGATAAATGTTGATATTAAATAAGCTAAATTTGCTATTATAGATCAAGAAGAGCGAAATTCGAGAGTAGATCGGGAAAAGAAAAGTAAAGGACTAAATTGTAAAGTTTAGTCACATTTTGTATCGAGGTAAGTTTACAAGAAATAAATGCAATATTCTTTTATTTTACATTATTATTGTCAATTTCAGCATTTATATATTTATGTTATGAAAATATTTAAAGTCGAATTTAAGGTGAAGTGACAGAGGAAAAGTGTTAGAAAGCCCTGTTGAACCCTAGGAATGTTAGGATATTAGGGTTGACAGACGTAACTAAATGAGCCATGTAAGTCCATATTAGAAATATGGCTTTGGAGACAGGATTGAGCCATGTAAGTCCATATTATATATGGCATTGGAGACAGTGAATAATTCATGTAAGTCCATGTCAAAGACATGGCATTGGCGTGATATTGATAGACAGAACGACCCTAGTATCCTTAGTATTCGAGTGGTTCAACGGGTCAGGATACGAGTTAAATTACAGTGAATTAACAGCAAAGGAAAAGTAGATTATACTTATGAAAAGGAAAGGTCGTAAGAAAGAAGGTAAGGGAATAAAGAAGAAGATAGAAATTGAGAAGTAAAGAAATTTATGATGTTAGATGATATTATGCATAATTATCCATTATGTTGAATGTTGTGATTTATTTGCTTGTAAGCTTACTAAGCCTAGTGCTTAATCTATTTATTTTCTTCTTCTTATAGTACTTATCTAGCCACTCGGGATCGAAGGAAACGCCGGAGGCCGATCACACTATCAAAGAAATAACTCGGTATAATTAGACGTTTTGTTTTGTGTATGGCATGTATAGAAACTTAGCCACTTTTGGTATAATATGAACAATGAATGATGTGTAAATACTTGCTAGTGATTAGCTAATAAAATGGCCGATGATATGCATGTTTATTAATATGTATGATTGAATGGTGATTATCACATGAAAATTATGAAAATGTGAAAGTAACAGCAATGACGTAACTTTTAAAAATCACTAAAATTTTATAAACATAGTTTGAAGATGAATAATATATGAAATTAAATCTTATTATGTCTATTTTCTTATGGAATAAGAAAAATAGGTAAAGGTATTATATTTCATGATATATCTGAGTTTTAGTGAAACAGGGTCAGAGCAATTTTGGAACCCTGTTTCAAATTTGAAATTCACCATAAATTGTACAAAACTAATTAGAAGGTATACTTTATATGGTTATAATCCTTGTTGAGTCTAGTTTTAAGAGAAACAAACGGCTTAGTGATATGAATTTTGTACAGGAAGAAACATGGTTCGTAGTAACAAGAGGTTAGTGCAGTCGAGTTTTGAAACAGGGAAAACTTTAACTAATAAACTGTACTAATTGGCCAAGTCAAAAATCTATGAAAAAAATTAGTAGATAGATATATGAGTCTAGTTTCAGGAAAAATTTACGGATCTTAATTTCGAGTTTCAGAACTCAAGATATGAATTTTTAGGCGACTACGACGCAGAATGGCAGCACATTCCGAAATGCTTAAATAAACAATTTAAACCTATTTAAGGGATAGAATAAGTTTAGTAATGCCTCGTGCTCGATTCTGGAAACAGTCTCGGGTAAGGAGTGTTACAAGGACACATCAGACCTCACTGTTTTACGATGATGCAAGATTGGAAGAAGTTTAGCTCGGTTGCTAAACATGTTTAATAAACAAATAGAACAAGGAGACCATAATATAGGCAGATTTGGGTGCTAAAACTCCCAATTGAATTGCTTGAAGTGATTAGATAAGCATGAAAGTCTTATTATCACTTGGTGATTAAAATGCTATTTTTAGAGATAAATATCATATTTATTCAAGAGAGTTTAGGAGCGGTTGGAAAATTGATTTACAAAGACTTTTATGAGATAAATACTTAGGATGGTTAAGGAGATAATTTTAGCTTTTAAATAGGAGTTCAAAGCCTATCAAAACATTGTTGATTGACCACTTGAAGAGTCTTATAAATAAGTTGTTTGCACCACACATCAGTATCAGCTTTGGAGTGTCTTTTTCGACAGCTATGTTGTGTTTTCTTGTGTTTATTTTGTGACACTCTTTTAGGTTTTCTTTGGAGAGTTTATTAATTGTATTATGAGGTAGTTGGGTGAGTGATTTATGACAATTGGGGTCGGTATTGGGGTTGCAGTTACTTCTTTGTGTAAAGGTAGATTAGACTTAAACAGATAGGTGATCTAGACGATTGTTGACTAAAATCATTCACTGGTCAAGGCTCTACAGACGTAAGACTGTTGTGTTTGAACTGTGTTAACAATGATCAGTTGTGTCGATTCTTTTCTGCTCTTATTTTTTACACTGTTTGTTTTCACTCTAACTATTGTTACAACAAAACATTAAGTAAAGTTGATTTATCATATCTCAAATCTAATTAATTTTTTAGATTTAAATTTATTATAAAAGTAATAATTATGAGAACCAATATTTTCAAAATAAAACATAATAAATTATTATAAATTTAAATTAATTAAGCTATAATAATTTAAAAATAATAAGTTATCTAATTTAAATTTTGTAGAATCAAAAACATCATTAAGATTTTTAAAATTTAAAACACATGCAAAAAATAAAAGAAAATTTAGTCAAAATCTTTTAGGACTCTCAAATAAATCAAAATCAAATAAAAAAAGTATTTGAGATTTTGAGATATATTATATACTTTGAGATCTTGCATTGTATTTTAATGATTTCTTTTCACTCATTAATTTTATTTGTTATTAAAGAGATAATATATATCATTAAGCATTTGTTGTATTTACAATTTGCTATTAAAATAGAGTAAAATTACATATTTTATCGGAATAAAAATTATAATCACAATTTTTTTTTGGGATATCCCATTTATAAAAAAAATGCAAAATAATCTAGTTTTGATGATGAGGCATGCCATGTCCTTACAATTTTATTTTATTTAAAAGGATTTAGGTAAAAGCGTGTATAAATTATAATTGTTGATGTTTGTTGTTCAAATGGTTGAGTGTCTTTACAACAACATGAATGGATGGGATTCGGATTGTCAATGGAGCAATTTTTCTTTCCATTTATGATATGTGCCACCCACTTCTGTTTTCTTTTCTTTTTGTTTTCAATGATAAAAGGTTAAATTTTAGTTTTAATATTTTTACTATAATCATATTTGGGTTTTAATCTTTAAATTAATTTCACTTAATTTAGTTCTGTTCTTCAAAGATAAATGGTTAAATTAATTCAAATCCCTTTACTATAATCATATGTGGGATTTACCTCTTATATATTAATTTTATTTAATTTGATCCTTCGTTTTGTTGACATATGTGCAATTCTCTTTCAAGAAAATGTTAAATTTAGTTTTAGTCTCTCTATTATGCATGAACTTTAAGATTTAGTCTTTATGTATCGTCCCCATTTATAGTGGTGTCGAAAAAGATGGTTTCGGGATCTCGTTTTCGTAAATCGAGTCCGTAAATGTTTAATAAGAATATTTATGGAGTTAAATTAGGAATGAATTGGAATTTGGACAGCCAATTTAGTCGAAATTGTGGTTAATTTGGGCCTAGGGACTAAATTGTAAAGGCCAATGGCTATAGATTTTTAATTAGGAAATGGCTTGGGGACTTAAATTGAACTTTACTAAAGGTTCAAAACAAAAATTATACCATGTTAAATTATATAATAGTTGACGGTATGGTTATTTGATCATTAGATTAATTAAAATAAGGTTTGTTTAATCAAAATAAGGTTTATTAAGTTACTTAATAATTTAATCCTAGTATATATATGAAAATTCTGTGGAAAGAAAGAGAAGTTAATCTTCTCCAACCGATTATAAGAGAGAAAGAATTGCTTGACGCTATAGCTAGGGTTTTCAAGCTTTTGGGAATTGAAGCTAGCATCTAGACGACCATTTTCGACTCAACAAAGATTGTATAGTATCCTTTCGATTGTAAATGGCATGTACCTAGGATTTAAGTCGGTTTCGTATAAAAAATGATCAAACTTGGAACCTAGTTGCTTAATGTCATTTTGAAGTATCATTTTGGCATGTTTTGTATCATAAGCTGTTGAAAATGTGTTGTTTTGTTGTGATTGAGATTATACATGTTAATACAGTTCTTTAAATTTGTTACAAACTGGTCTTTTTTGGAAACAGTGAGTTACATCTCGATGAGGAACCATTATCATTGAGACGAGAAACAAAACAAAGTCTATGTGGCAATATTGTTGCTTCAAGGTTACGACGGTTACCAAATAGAGAGTTACACTGTGATGAGGAACCTCCGATGTTGCAACGTCAACCCAAAATTTTAGAATTATTACAATTTGGTATTATTTTGACCTCGGGTTAACAAAAGAACTTTCATAAGCTTGTGTAAGACCTGTAAATGATTATTTATGGTTTTATTCTCTTATTTTAGTTATAATTGAATAAATGAATGTATTTGATTGTAGGTTTTTCAGTAACAAATGTGGCACCTTATAATTCAAACCTGACAGTTAGGTTGGGTATAAGGGTGTTACACTCTATACTATAATTTCTAACATAATGTGGTCCTTATATTTTTATAATGTTATTAGGTAGTCCAAATAATTAATATTGTTAACTTCAATTAAAATTTTACGTGATTATATATAATTTGAATGCTCTAAAGGTCTTAGATACAAACACATCTTTTAGGATTGCATTGCTTTTTTTGACATTATAAGACAATGGTCAAATTTCAACTTTAGCCTCTATATTATGTTAAAACTTGAATTAAATACATATACTTTAGTTTTGACATAATTTAGTCCCTTCTAAGTCATTTTTCAAAGAACACTATTTTAAACAAAATATTTATTTCATCATGAGGAGTTCAAATGGACTTTAAAAGAAGAAGAAAAAAGTTGCATAAGCATTTTCAACGTAATATACGGAGAGGCTAAATTTTTGAAAGTAAAAGTGAGGGAACTAAATTTCAAATGTGCGAAATATATATAGACTTAGAGCATATTTTAACATTCAAATTTTTACTCTATAATTTAATACAAATAAATATTTAACTGAATACAAAGCATGAATAACTATATTAATTTAATTTAAATGAAAGTTTTGTGTTGGATCCCATGTAGAGCTCTTTTTTCTGATTTACATTTTCTTTTATTTGTATCTTTCTAAGAATTAAATATTGCATTATCTTTGGTTGAATTGGTTATGGTTTTATCTCAATTGGTTATGTTTATATTTATTTTAAATATTTATTATTAGATGTATTTACTTATATTGTTTCTTTCCACTTATAATATTTAAACATATTTGTTTTATTTTAATTATATATATATATATATATAGTATTATTATTAGCGTTTTAAATCATATCTTTTATTATTAATTTATTGTAAATTTTACATGCATGTGTGTTTAATAAATGTAATTTTTATACATATATGTATGATAGATTACTAGTATTGATAATGCCATTAATTAAGTTGATTCACATGTCAATTCGATATCAACTCAAAAAAAAAGAGTGCATTTAATATTCTTAATTTGATGTATTTTCCTATTTAAATTTTCTTTTAGCTTGCCGATAGAGTCTTAACTTGATTGGCATTGACATTGTTGTTAGTATAGGAGGATGTAGGTTTGAGTGCGCTTAAGCACATTATCCTACTATTTAAGGGTTGGGAGGGACTATGAGTAATTATAGGCATTTTATCTAAAAAGCAAATATAATAAGAACCTATAATGAGATTAATGTTCAATTTTTTTTCCTTTTAGCTCTTACTTACAATTTAAACTATATTTTAATTTTGTAAATATTGCATATGTGTTATTATTAATAGTTTTAAACTTTACATTTCATTATTTATTGTATATTATTTTTGAATATACCTATATTTAAAATACGTGATTATTGACATGTAAACGCCTATAATAAAATTTGTAGTATTTATATAAGACCTTGTTTACTTAAAAACCTTATTTTAATCAAAATTTATTATTAATATACTATTTTTATACAAATATTTAAATAAAACAACTAAAAATTCAATATCGAACAAAAGACTAAAAATATTTAACCATAAACCCTTTACTATTTCACCTATAATTCAATTTTAATTTTTATAATATAACTTTAATATCATATCTTTTCCATGGTTGGAATGAAAAATCTAATTTAATTCAAACATTTTATTTTTGTGATTACTTAAAATTGAAGTAAAACTGAATGAAGGGTATTTGTTTACATTAAAAAGCAATTTTAAGTGACTTTAGTAATAATAAAACTAATATTCATATTAAATTATAAAATATAATTAAGTTTATAATATTTATATTAAAATTTCAAACATTACTTATAACGATATCTTTGTTAAAAAGATTTAAATATGACAAATCTAATATTTCTTAAGAAAAGTTTTGATGTCATGGTAAGAATTAAGTTAAGAGGCACATTGAGCCTAAAAGATTAATGTAATGTATATCCATGAATTTTCTTTGTGCGTGATATATTTCAGTGTTTGAACCCTTTTACTTTTGTTATTTATTTATTATTTATTTATTGAGTTTTAAGAGTTCAAGAAAAGTAAATTACTTAAATAATACCATCTATATTTAGTGAAGCTAAAAATAGCTTAACCAATTGAAGCTCCAGATTCATTTAGCTATTTTTAAACTAAGTCAAATCTAGTTACCTTTATTATTTTTAGTCGGTAAAAGTTGTATATATCCTGTAACTCACTTTCATTTTAAATACACTCGAAAACCCCTATTATTCTTCCCTCCCTCGTCCTTCCCACATTTTTTAGATTGCTGAGCATTTTCCCATTCTTGGGAATACATTATACCGTGAAGCATATTTCACCATATTTAAGGAGAATATCCAACATGCTTCAACTTATTTAACTCATCAACTTAGTGCAATATTTGTTAATAAATGAAAATTATTATAATACAAAATTAATTAAAATAATAAAATAATTTATCGTTATGTTTCTTAGTGACGTTAATTAAAATAATATTATTTAAAAATTGAACTTATAAAAATGCTCACTATGGAATACAAATATTGTTTCTATTCTTTTAATAAAAGAACTGGATTTTCAAATGGAAAGATTTCCTTTCTCTTAAATGAAATTAGTAATATAATCTTACAAATAACTTGTTTTAATCTTTAATTTTATTTTTCCCAAAATTAGTTCAACTCGTTATAGTAATAAGTAGAGGTATAAATTACTATATTATATTTTAATATATTATTAGTAATATTTAAAATTTTAATATAATTATTATATTTTATATTTAATATAAATTTTATAATTTATAATTATTAGTTATATGTATACATTTTTAATTTGTGTGTAATATTAATTTTAATACTATTATACTGGTGACAATTTTGTTTTTAATCCAAACACATATTCCTAATTAATTTTGACTTTCTTATTTTGAAACATATCAAATCAAAATTTAATCAACAACTTAATATGATATTTAATTCCTAAAAACAAAGTAAAAGCTAAAAATAAAAATACAATTTAAATATCTGACAACTTTAGCAGTGTAGTGGATAAAAAGTGACGTTGGCATCGCCTACAAAGTTAAAGTCATATCCCCTCCTCCATTGATAAAAAATAAAATAAAAAACAATTTAAATCAACAAAAGAATTACCTAAATACATGCAAGGACGATGAAGTAGTAAATATAATACCCTGATTTGATCGCCGGGTCCAACCTACAATATGTTACATTCGTTACTAGAGCAATAAATAGTCAAATTCACTGTAAAGTAATTATTCATACATACAATTCAATGTTAACCATATTCATTTCAGTATGTGACGTTGCTAAATATTTTTTCACGTCACAACCTCCATCCACTTGACATCGTGACATCACATACCATCAACCGACATTGTGACGATGATGGATGCTTGTTGAGATGTGAACTCTATTTTTGATAAAAATAAACCATTTAATACTTATTTTATAGTTTCCAACAACAACCATTAACCAATCACCATTTCTACTTGATTTAAAGCTTCGCAAATGTAACGTCCCCCTACCCGAGACCATTGTCAGAGTCAAGCAGGAGACATTACAAAACTTATCTTAGCACTTAAACAGTTTTCGTAGTAAACTATCCATCTGCGTCACGGTCGCTAAAAAAATCATATCTCGAGTTACAAAACTCGAAATCCAATTCCGTAAATTTTCCCTGAAACTAGACTCATATATCTACTTACTAATTATTTTCTAGAATTTTTGGTCAGGCCAATTAGTACAGTTTATTAGAAAAAGTCTCCCCTATTTCAGGGTTCGGCTACTCTGACCCTTGTGCACTACGAATCAAATTTCTTCCTGTACAGAAATCCAATGACTATGAAATTTGTTTCAATTAAAAATAGACTCAATAAGGAATCCATACATATAAAGTTTGAGTCCTAATTCTTAATACACAATTTATGGTGAATTTCTAAAGTCAAAATAGGGAATCCAGAAATTGTTCTAACCCTGTTTCACCAAAACATAAATATCTCATAAAATACAACTCTTTTACCTATTTTGTTTCTTCCATATAAAAATAGATTCATTAAGCTTCAATTACATATTTTATTCATCATATAATTCACTTTATACTATTTTTGGTATATTTTCAAAGTTGGACTACTGTTACTATCCAAATCTGTTTTAGTATAAAATGTTGATAACTAAGTTTATAACATCTTCATTTCTTCTCTCTACAACATTTACCAACAATTCCTCTTATTACTCTTCACAAACATATCAAAACATACCATACTTAAGGTTTTGGTAACATTTACAAAACATACCAAAATATCACTTAACAACTTAGATACTTTCAAAATGACCAAAAGACATCCTAGGTACAATGCCATTTTCCAAAAGATAGAAACTTCACCAATTTGAGTTCGGGATCGGCTTATATGTTGAGTCCTTATACTTTCAGTACCTAGCTCATGACGAAACAAACCGCACGCTGAGAATACTCTCAATGGTATTTCTATAAACAATAGCTTAATCAACTTTAAAACATGGTAATTCAAAACATTATTGCTATTATTCAATATCAATCAAGACTTTAATAATCTTTACTTTATTTACTCTTATTAACATAACTCGGACACTGACGGATACACGGATCCAACCCACACTCCGGGATAAGCACATAGTGCTTCATCGGAACGAATCCGGAACTTTAGCATTATAGTACACAAAGTACTTCATCGGAACAAATCCGAAACTTTAACAGTAGTCGACACATAGTGTCTCATCGACTCAATGTCGGAATATCCCAATACTTCCAATTCCTATGACATGTCAACTATATCCGACTAGCCCAACACTGTTAATAGGGTATTCAAAATCACATTCATTTCAATATGGTAAAAATACTTACCTCATTCACATTTGCATACAATATAAATATCAAATATAGCAATAACGATTAAGTTCGGTTTATAGAAATACAAACCACTATTTATCGAATTTAATCGATATCTTCGCTTACTTTCTCTTTTCCTTCTTTGATGACGATCCGTGCTACGTTTGCTACTAACAATCATACAATTAAAAATCATCAATATACTAATTCATAAAACACATTTTCACTTTCTATCAAACTTTTACAAAAATTCCAATTTCATCCTTTTTCCATTACTAATCTTTTTCTTTAACTTAAGCTTCATATTCTCTTTTAATCAACTCATTAATAATTTCTAACTCATAAAATTCATTATAAAACATAAATTTTGAGCTCTATTCAACTTAATCCCTATTTAAACCTAACTTAGAATTCTTTTAATAAATCACTCAATTTTCACTTCTAACTTCAATTTCTATCAATTTAACCCATAAAACCTCAATTTATTTAACTAAATCAATATCTAAAAGTTTTCTATTTTTCTTCATTTTAACCTCATACATGTAGAACTTTGAATTAGGCATCCATAAACATAAAAATCATAAGAAAATGAGCTAAAACAACTTACCAATTAAACTTTAGGGCCTTAATCCTCAAATTTCCCTTTTCTATTTCTTTCTTTCTTTCCTTCTTTCTTTCTCACGTTTGCTCTCTGTAACTTTTCTATCTTTCTTTCTTTCTCTTTTTTTTTTTTAACTTACTCATAAATCTATATTCAATATAATAATATTAATAATATAATATTATTCTAATAAAATAACTTAATCTATAAGAAAAACTACTTTAACACATTTAATATCTTTACCAACTATTACACATGTTATTCAATATTAACACACACATGTCACTTAGGGTCTAATTGCTAGATTAGTCCCTTTATTAATCTTTAATCTATAATTAAACTTTTATACCGTATGCAATTTAGTCATTGTTCTAAATTCAAGCTACTTAACTAAATCAAACATTAAATAACCATTCAACTATAATTCATAAATATTTCTAATAAATATTCATGAATAAATTTTACGGAAACAGTACTCAATTTGCAATACCGTAACTTTCGGTTCATTACAGCAAACCATGCTACACTAGCTCAAACGCACAATCCAACATCTTAACAAGCATTTAACTCTTATTCATCAACTAAACTCAAACAAATCAAATGAAACTATGATATAATATTTAACCATTCAATTACTAACCCTTATACCATATCACAATGATTTATACCATTTTACTTCAATTGTATGCACCTAGGCACATTATGCACATCTGTGACTTATAAACCTTAAGTATAAATATAATCAATCAAGAACAAGTCTCATTTCTTAATCATGACAATTAAGCATACCATTTTCAACTAGGCACTAAATTAGCTCTTTTACTTGTTTTATCCTACCAACACAAAAATACAAAGTTCAAATATGTAACACCCCAAAATTTAAATGTTTGGCTGTTGCTTTCTATTGTAGTTAACCTTCTATATCTGTGGCTATGTGCTTTATATATTTGTTTGAAGTCAGGGGTTCAAGTTGTGCCTTTATAAAGTTTTTCTATTTTATTCTAAACTAACCCAACTCTTGAACTATTAACTTAAGTTTAATTTTGTGCAATCCTATGTCAATGATGAGCCTAGTGGTTTAGTGGTTAAGCTTTTGTATACTTACTGGTCCTATGTTTGAGTCTCTGTGTATGCGTTAAGGAAAAATTTTGCTGCTTGGTGAAGTTTGTTAGTTTTAATTTAATTTTAAAATTAGTTTCACATTCATTTCTCTTTTTCTTCATCTTTCTTTTCCTTTCTTTTTTTTCTTTTTTTTTTCTTTTTTTTCTTTCACTCTATTATTCTTTTTCTTTTTGCTTGTTTTTGTAACTATTATCGAGCCTAATTGAGAATTCTAGTTTGTCGTTGCATCGATCGAGAGATAAATTCGTAAGTTCTGTCATTGAAATTTTGTTAACTCTCGCTGTTATTTATTTCTGTCAAACGTGGATTTCCTGATTATTTCACTCGAATTCCTTGTCTATGTGTTCGATTATTGTTCGCTAGGAGAAGGTCTCGTGGATAACGTTTCTCCCAATGTCCGCAACTCATGATTTGGTTGTCCTATGCGAAGCTATTGTTTATTGTTCATTTGGAAGTTTGTGTAGAAATTTTTGACGAGTTTTGATTTTGTAACCTCTCAAACCCGACCTAGACATTATGGCTAGATTAAGAAGGCTACATTAGCCACCAAAATAGCTAAGCTAACTTACATTACTTTTGAAAACTTTAAATAAACTCATTTTAGAGAAAACCGTAGTTGTACTTTGAGTTAGCTTAAAAGCATTCATTCATTAGGTCGTGTATGCTTAGGATTCATTTTATTGTTGATAGTGTTGTTTTAGAAAAACCGTTTGCTTGTCGCTCTTATTGAAAAAAACTTCGATGTTAAACTAATGCAACGAAAAAACCATTTTTCAAGTCATTTTGGAAACTTAGTTACCTTATTGATTTGTTTTTCAAAAACGATTCCTTTGCAATGCAGTGAAAACTAGGGAACAATATCAAATTTTACTTAAGCCCAATATCATGCATTTTTTGGTTATTATGCTTGAGTAATCCATGCATGCAAAAATCCTCAAAAGAAAAATTACCAAGCCATAGGCCAGAAATAATTAAAAATTATAAGTCAAAACCAATAAAGACTTAATAATACTTATTAAAAATAGTCCAAGGTCCAAGGTGATTCTTCGAATGTTGAGTCCGGTCTTAATTTCGAGGTTTATCTAAAAAGTTAAACACTATTAGGTGTGAGCTTATGAAAAGCTTAGTGTGAGTCGAATAATTATTTAAACAAGCATAAATATCGAATATAGTGAAACATATTAGTTTTAATAGAAGAAAACAAAACCATCATTGGAATTTCATATCATTACATAGCCATTATCAAATTGATGTCAAATGGTGTATAAGCATAGGTCATCATTCATTCGAGTGACAATCATTAATTTTGATACCATTCATGACCAGTTCTTATTCCATGTACTTATTCTTATTTCGTTTATCTATCTTCATAATTATTTCATACACCTATTTTGTACATACATTTCCATATGACCAGTTCTTGCAAATATTTCACACAACCGCTTCATATAACCATTCGTCATCTAATACATATTACCTGAATATCAATTGTTCAATAGATGTCATTGCATCTCCCATCCACCGTCTTATTTATCTTTGACATGATGCCATAATGTCTTTCAACTATGGTCTTACTCATTTTCTGTTAGGTTGCCATGGTATCTTTTAACCATGGTCTTGTTCATTTCATGTTACATTGCCATGGTATCTTTCAACCATGGTCTTACACATTTTATATCCTGCTGCCATGGTATCTTTCAACCATGGTCTTACACATTTCATATCCTGTTGCCATGGTATCTTTCAACCATGGTCTTACACATTTCATATCATGTTGCCATGGTATCTTTCAACCATGGTCTTACACATTTTATATCCTGTTGCCATGGTGTCTTTCAACCATGGTCTTACACATTTTATATCATGTTGCCATGGTGTCTTTCAACCAAAGTCTTACACATTTCATATCATGTTGCCATGGTGTCTTTCAACCATGGTCTTACACATTTCATATCATGTTGCCATGGTGTCTTTTAACCATGGTCTTACACATTTCATATCATGTTGCCATGGTGTCTTTCAACCATGGTCTTACACATTTCATATCATATTGCCATGGTATCTTTCAACCATGGTCTTACACATTTCATTTCAGAAAGCACGCTCTCGTGAACCTCATCCTTACAGTAGGATTACCAGTCTAGGCTAAATCCCCTGTAATATAAACTCATAGAGTATTGTCGGGATTACCAGTCCAGGCTAAATCCCCTGCAACGACAATTACTCTAATGAGCTTGGATCTGAATTACCTGTCCAGGCTAAATTCAGACCCTAATTCGGATTACCCATCCGTGCTAAATTCATTTTACATGTATTCTTCGGGAGGACTATATTAGAATAGGATCACCCGTCCGAGCTAGATCCTTTTTACCGTCAATTCCTTTTCTAATGATCCATTGAATTCCATTCCATTTAACCGGGATTTATTTTCAATTTATATCGAGTATTATCAATATTTCATCAATTATCATGAATTGAACATTCAAATCATATTTTCATCACATAACCACATATTTCAAGTATTTAAAAATACAATTCAAGTTACACAAACTTACCTCATTGCTTGTTTGTGTTTATAATTTCATTAATCCGATATCTTTTCTTTTCCACGATCAAGTCTCGTATTTGAGTCGTCCGGATCATTATAAATAAATTTGATCATCATTTTCATTCATTTCATATTCTAATGCATTTAATTAATGCTCTAGGCAAAATGGTCTAGGCAAAATTACCATTTTGCCCCTAAACTTTTAATTAATGACGATTTCATCCTTAGGGCCAGGAAAATGAAATTCTTGCAATTTAATCCTTATTTCCAGCTATTATTCTCATACATATTGATAACAGTCCATGAATTCTATAAAATATCAGAATTTTTCATAATTTTAACTCTTTTCAATTGAATCCCTAAAACATGTTTTCCCCCAATCTTGAACTAAATTAATAATTTCATTCAATTTTATAATTTAAATAATAAAATAATCCATTTCATGCAATTTGGTCATTTCTGACATTTTTACAAAATTGCCCATAAAGTTTTACTCTTATTCAATTTAGTCCCTAAGCCTAAAATATGCAAAGTAGCCATGCTAGATGAATATTCATACATATTTTTCCTCCTCCTCCTCTCCATTCCACATCCTTAATGTATATACACACTTGTAAGTAACATTATCTATAATTTTTATTATTTACTTTTATGAATATTCAAGTTGTCTATCTGCATCATAATCACTAAATTATTTATATCTGGAGTTATAGAACTCCAAATTAAGATCCGATAATTTTTCCTGAAATTAGACTCATATATCTTATTTCCATAAAATTTTCAAAATTTTTGGTTTATCCAATAAGTACAGTTGTGACCCTTATTCTGCTGTCTGACAGTTGTGACCCTTCTTCACTAAAAATTAATTATCTCCTCATACAAAATTCGAATGATGTTACCGTTTATTTCTCTTGAAAATAGACTCATTCAGGATTATAAATATATAAATTTAAGCCCATAATTATTTTTATCCAATTTTTTATGATTTTACAAAGTCAGAACAGGATAACCCGAAATCATTCTGACCTTGTCTCACAAAATTCATCATATCTCATGATTTACAGTTCCATTGCTTACATAATTTCTTCTATAAGAAACTAGACTTAACAAGATTTAATTTCATATTTTATTCATCCTATAATTAGATTTCTAAAATTTTTGATGATTTTTCAAAGTTAGACTACTGATGCTATCCAAAACTGTTTTAGTGCAAGATATTAATTACCATGTTATAACACCCTTATTTTCTTTTTCTACACCATTCTCATCACTTTCTCTTATTTTCTCTTCACTAACATATCAAGAATATAGGACCTTATGTAAGAAAACTCTACTATTACATTATTTCCATGCTTTGTCAATAATAACAAACTTAAAAACATATTGAAATCTTGATGTACTTACCTTATACTATTGATACTAATCTTTAACTTGATTTTCTCTCTCCTCCAGCTTCTATTTCTTGAATCCGACTTGATATTCTAACTCCTCATGGTCTCCTTAACATTTTTCTCTCTTAGTAGCTATGGAAATTCTTTTGATTTCTAGGTGAAAATGGTGAATTTTTGGTGAAAGGACCAAATTGTAAAGAAAGAAAACTTCTTTTCTTCTTCCTCTCTCTCACTTTGGTTTGCATGGGAAAGAAAAGATGATGATTCTTCATCTTTCTTTCTTTATATATACTAAATAAAATAATAATAAAATAATAAAATATCATTTAAAAATCAATTTAAAGTATTAATAAACTAATATTTATTTATTTAATTTATCTAAAATATCTCCAACATCATCATTGTCTCTAGATTTCTCTCTCTTCAAATTGACCATTTTGCCCTTAGTGATCTTTTAAAATTTCATTCTTGAGTCATCACTTAATTTGGTAAAATTATAATTTAGTCCCTCATAATTCTTCACCTATTCAATTTGGTCCTAATTCATCAATTTTCCTTGGTTTCTAGATCATTCCACCCTTAAAATATTTGCACTATTAGTCCTTCAGCTTTTCATATTTACATTTTAATCCCTCAAATTTTGAGTATTTACTCTTGGGCCACAAAACTTTTCTCACTTTTACAATTTAGTCCTTTCTTAAATCAGTATATCATAATATACTTCCCAGTGGCATAACTCAATTTTTCCTCTTCTTGTCACTTTATTTCCTTATTTTACTATATTAAGGATAATATCTTACTGTAGAAATTTTCAGGGTGTTACAATTCAATACAATAAAATACAAATACGTAACATAAATCAATAACATTCGAATATGTTGTGCACATAATGCAATGCAAAAAGGTTCCTACCCATACCATCCGCTACACACTGTGAGTTCCCCAGAACCCATCATTCGAACTCCAAAACATTATGGGCTTAAGCCCGTTGTGGTTAAAACCACTGACAACAATATGTAGAAAATTCTACCTGTAAAAGTGCAGACAAGCTGCCAGTAAAAATGTGATAAATCGCCATTCCCCTCGATACTCCAGGTGCAGTGCACTGACTACGAATAATGTAGACTTTAATATGCCGTCGGTACTCCACGGAACTCCTCCGTCAACCAGAAAATCCCAACCCAATGCATATGCAATATGTCATACAATCTCATATATAATCATATACCAATACTTTTCACATTCATTTGACGTGCTTATCATGTCCTCAATAATCACATACTTTTACTAAATGGAAACAGTGTTCCAATCTTTCAAAGCACTATTGTGCTGGTATCAATTAATATAATTCAATTTCACATACTTTACGGATTTTCATTGTGCATAAATAACACCCTTTTCAATACACAATATAACAAATATCTCATGCGTTTAAATCATACATAAGCTCAATATCTCAACACATCATATCATTCAGTCAAACATTCTCATATCTCATAACTCAAATATCCAATTAAAAACACAATCAAACATTCATACTATCAAATAAGCAATTTTGCCAACATGTTAATCTTTTAAGGCTCGAAACATACTTGGTTTGACCCTCACAAAATCAATAATATGGCTATTAAGCCAATCAAATCAGCAAGCTAATTTATCAAATATAACATGATATTTAATATTTTCAAACAATTTTATGAGTTTAGGACCCATACCTTATTTTTTGCTTCATCGTAGCACACTAGCGAATCTTCCAATTTTCCTTAATAATTATTTAAATGAACCAAAAAAAAATTCAATATAAATTCAATAAATTTACCATTAAACCAGCCCCTAAACACCCACTTATGAGTTCAAACCAATCCTTGAAATTATAACTATTTTATGAATCAGAACTAGTTAGCTTCCTTACATTGTATTGATGCGAACCGTACGTACAATCGTTTTTTTCCTTTACAGATGATTTGGGGCATTTGGGTCAGCACCTAATTCAATAATATACTGGAAAAAAGTAGCTAATTAATGATTAAATTCCTTCATTTAATCAGTCCATAACCTTTACCCAACAACTATGTCGGAATAACAAACTAGTTACCCTTAATTGCACTTACGTTTCACAATTTGTGGGTTCCGAATGGCCAATCGATCAAGAATGTTTTTCCCTAATTGAAATGGGTTTATACACTAATTAGGAGGGTTCAAGAACTCAAATTAAGTCTGGAAAAATATATGCAAGAACCAAGAAACAAAACAGCCCCCTTTCTTGCACATAGGCACATACACGCACCACCACTCATGGTGGTCAAAATTGGGGTTGAATTTTAAAATGGTTTAAGATCTCATTAAAATCTGGAAAAATACCTTTGAAATAATTTAAAATCCCCAAAATTCCTAATCTATAAATTTTGGTTTTTAATTGACAAAATTAATCAAGAAATTGAAGAGAAAAGAGACTTTACCCAAGCTAGTTGAGAAAAACGACAATAACACTTTCTTGGCAATGTTCGGGATCAATCTTGGAGTTTAAGATTTCAGATTTGGGGCTGATTTTAATGAGAAAAAATAAAAGTAGTATGTTAGATAATATGTTATCAAATATTATAGAAAAAGAAAAAAAAAAAGAGATGGTAAAACTAGGCGTAGGCGACGACAACAATGGAAGAAAATGAAAAAAAAAGATCAAAGAGAAGGAGAGGAACGAATAGGGAAATGATGAGGAGGTTTAAAGGCTGATTATTAGTGAAAAATTAATATTTATACCTAGGTTGACTAGGCTTGGATGGTCCACACATTAAAACAATGGGTTTTTGTCAAAAATTTAAATTATTTGCATAGGAATGGAATTGAAGTTAGGACCTCGAGGATAAATTCACTAATGTTTAACCATAAAACCAATAACTTATTATTGATATAATTTTGAAATATTTATTTTAAAAAAATAAGACCTATCACAATCTAGTGTTTAAGGCAAAATTTGCAAAATAATAAAAATGGTGAGAGAGAAGGGATTTGAATTTGGGTTTCAAGGAACATTTCACTAACACTTAACCAACAAACCAATACCTCATTTATTTCCTAAAAATGCATAGATAATCTTAAAAATTAAGGAATGACCATTCTATCTCGATTCACAAACCCGATTCTAGTAACCCTTGATTTTTGGGATGTTATAGGTTTTGTGCTCTAATCGAGCATTTTTTGAGTTAATTGGGTGATTGAATCTTGTTTTTAGGCTTTGGGAGTCTCGTGATTGCCCTTGCACCGATGCTACGTCAGGTGGGTACCGAAAACCCGTTGTTCTTTGAGTTTTAGTTATTGAAAAATAGGACTGTCGACACCACAAGGCCATGTAACTCACTGTTCACAAATTAAAGACACACGGGCGAGGGACACGGGTGTGTGTCAAGACCGTGTGTTGGAATGTTTAGTGAAGGTTTCACATAGGCCAAGGACACGGGTGTGAGTCAGGCCGTGTGACATACATGGAAGGTGCACAGGCATGTGCTAGGCCGTGTGGAACTATACAGGCCAATTATACAGACTGTGTGAAACCACACGAATGTGTGGACCAATGTTTGGAATTTTTCCCCTCGGACCACAAGCGTCATTTGAAACAAATGCAGGCCTTCTATGAGGTCTGTATAAACTAAATGAAACTGTATAAACTGTTTAACTATGATCTGAGACTAAGTATTGAAAATCTGTGTGTATTGCATATGGAAATTGATAATGATATTGATTTATTCTATACAAGTATGAATTGTATATGAATGGTTGTATAGGCCTTTGTATTAACTGTTATTTGTATTTGCATCTACATTGGGTGGGAATTGATTATAGAAAGAAGTATTCTATTCTGAAACAGTGGCTAAACCATTGGTATCTATATTTTGATCTGATAGTTAGTTTGCAATTATCGAAACATGTCATACGGGAACTAAGTGGTATGTAGGGTTGGATGAGTAATACATACTCAATTTGGTATGTTGGGTTGATTAGAGATGGTGTGTAGTAGGTGAGGGTAGAAAAATTGCATCTGTTCTGTATCTAACAAGGATTCGATTCATCAGCTATTTGATCTAACTTGATCTGTTAAATTGAATGAATTATCTTTGAATCTGACTCAACATCTAAATTTGGAAACCTACTGGGTTACTCATAACTCTATCCAAATACATAATTAGTCCCTTTATTAGAGTATTAATTCATTTTATTTATTGAATGAATTACATATTATCCTTAGGCTTGAGCAGTTTAATGGATCGGGAGCTCGGTCATGTTGTTTTAACATATTTAATATTATTATTTAATTTCTATATTTTCAACTTTGTAAGATGTTAAACTTTGAATTTTTTGTTATGTTTTCTTTTAAATCCTGTGACTTTGGAAGATTTTAAAAATTAAGTTTCAAAAGTTATGTTGAGAAATGTTTAATGTGACTCTCTGGACTTGGCCTTGACGTCTAGGCCGGGTATGGGATGTTATATTTAGTGGTATCAGAGTCAGGTTTACAACACTCAGACTATGTTCTAGGCTCCTATTTTGTGCTAAAAAGGTGTTTAAATGAAAATAAGCTATCTGCGTAATTCTAAAAATTGATTTTATAAAAGACTAAGTCTTTGACGTCAAACCTGTAAGTAATTCTGTTCAATTATTATGGTTAGTTGAGATACTATAGTAATTGAAACTGTAGTTAAGTATTCTAATATGAACTAACATGAGAACTATAATGACGATTCTGAACTAATCTGTGCACTTCTAACATTGTAGATAAAGTAAAAAATGAATTCGTGTGATAATCGTAGATGGGGTACTCATGGAAGTCGCGAGCGTTGAGGAGGAGCTCGAGCAAAGTCATCTTCTATGGGAAATATGCCTAATCTAGAGACCAGCGAGACTGTTGGTACTCCTACTACTGAAACTGGTCTCAGACATTGACAGTTGGGGATGATGCATTGTCCCAGGCTATGATTCAAACATTAGAGAGGGTAGCTAGGGCCCATTTTGGATCTAGAGGCTAAAGGTTGGTTACTGAGTGACTACGGTCGAAGGGTGGAGTTGTTCAGGGGTGTCATTGGAGTCGTCCCTATTACAGTCGAGTATTGGCTAGAGGCTACTGAGCGTATTATGACCGATATTGACTGTACTTGTGATATCCCGAATTAGGGCCTAATCGGAATAGTGGTTTCGGGACCACAAATCTGAGATAGAAATAATTATTTTATGATTATTTTGAGGTCTATGATATGATTGCATGATTGTGTGAAAATTTCGTGAAGAAATTCTATGCATAAAGTGCTTAATTTGAAGTTAGGGACTAAATTGAATAAGTTACAAAACTTGCATTCTAGAAGTTTCTAGTATGAGATTGCTTTGAAATATTAATTAGGAGGTCTTAAATAGCAATTTGACCAATTTCTAAGTTTATGGACAAAAATTGGACATGGATGGAATTTTTGAAAGTTTAGTAAGGAAGGGCGTTTTCGTCATTTGAATATTAAATGAAATAAAATGGGAAAAATAACACAAAAATGATCATCTTCTCTATAAGTTGCTGCCAAATTTTGCTCTCCACCATAGCTAGGGTTTCAACACTTTTAAGCCTTGATTGTAAGTGATTTCTATGCCCGTTTTTAATGTTCTTTACATTTTTGAAATCCTCGTAGCTCGGTTTAACTATTTCTACCAATATTTTGAGCTAGGGTTTATATTTAAAATTTTACCCATGGATGATATGTATGAATTTTAATGTTTTATGGTAGAATATGAAGTTTGAGATTGTGTTAAACAACTTTTGCTAAGTGATTTTCGTAAAAACGAGTAAAATGACATAATCGGTAAAAATACCTAATATTCATAAGTACATGTTAGAGTGTGAATTTGATGTTGCTATAGAAGGAAAAAATGATCAGCATGTCATAAAACATAAGAAAATAGGATGAGATTTAATTTACGAGCCTTTGGGCAAAAGTGTAAATGTGTGAAAGTTTAGGGGGAAAATGATAATTTTGCCAAAGTTCGTATTCGGGGCTGTTTTGATGAATGTGTGTATTAAATAAATTAATTTAGTATTAAAGATCAAGAGAAAAGAGTTCGAGTCGAGATCGGGGGAAAAATAAAGTTTACGAGGAATATACTCGACTATTCTCATTTTGTATCGAGGTAAGTTCATATGTAAATATTGTAATATAACTGTTATTTTAAATCGTTTAATGCTATTTATACGATATTATGATTGTTATCATGCAATTCTATGCTTTGTGATCATTGTTGGACAACATGCAAAAATTTTATGAATTATGTGAAAAATGTGAAAGACTACCGAAGTATCGTCATTGGTATTCCAAGGAGAATGGTAAAGAAGTACGAACGAGGAAAGTCCCGTTGAACTTTAGGAATAGATTTGGATATTTGGGCATCCGAACTCGTTGAGTTGAGTCCGAGTTCGTGAAATGTAACTAGGCATCCAAACTCGTTGAGTTGAGTCCGAGTTCACTTATGGATGCGAACGTCCGAGCTCATTGAGTTGAGTCCAAGTTCGCTTATAGGCAGGTTACATGGTAGCTTGGCTACATATGTGGCACTTATGTGCAAACTTTCCATGTATCCGAGTTATATTCCGATGTGTTCAACGGGTTAAATTCTAGTGAAATGGAAGAATACTCAAGATGCAAGTGACGTATTGGTAAGTGTTGTGGAATGGGCACTTTGGACAGGTATGTACTTAACCCTCGGGTTGAGACTTGATACGACAACAATAATGTAGTAAGACGATGAGTGATGAATAGAAATGTGATACATGTTTTGGTGATATTATGCTAATGTTGGTTGGTATAATTGCTTTGTTAAGTTATTTGTTATTTGCATGTGAACTTACTAAGCATTTATGCTTACTCCTTCTCTTCCATTCCTTTTAGTTTTGACAAGCCGGTTTGGAAATCAAGACGGTCGGAGGCACGCTCACACTATCAATGGACCATCTCGGTATGGTGGCTTGCATATTTTGGGAATATGGCATGTATAGCATTATAATCCTTTTGTGTATATAATCTTATGATATAGCTCATGGATGACATAGAAATGTTTTGAGAATGATTAGCTATTGGAGTGGCTAATCAAGATAATATTTGATAACATGTATGCTTTTTGTGCTAACTAATCTATGGAAATCCATAAAATGGTGAAATTGGCTATAAAATAGAATCACACAGCAGTAGTGACATGATTTTGAAAAATCACTAAAAATAGTATAGATAGAATTAGATGATGAATAAAATATGGAATTCAATCTAAATGAACCTATTTTAATGTGGAAGAAACAAAATATGTAAAAGAGTTTTATTTTATGAAATATTTATGTTTTTCTGAAACAGGGTCAGAGAAATTTCTGAATCCCCTGTTCTAAATTTAAAAATTCACCATAAATTTTAAAAAAACAATTAGGAGTTTTAACTTACATGTATGAAATCCTTATTGAGTCTAGTTTTATTAGAAACAAACAGCATAGTCATTGAAACTCTGGACAGGGATATATTTGATCCGTAATACACAGGGGTCAAAGTAGCCAAACCCTGAAACAGGGGAGACTTTAACTAATAAATTGTACTAATTGGCCCAACCAAAAATTCTAGAAAAAATTTAGTAAGTAGATATATGAGTCTGTTTTCATGGAAATTTTACGGAATTGGATTTTGATTTTCATAACTCGAGATATGGATTTTTAGTGACTGTGACGCAATTAGTCAGCTTGTCTAGAAATTCTAAAATAAATTGTTTGAGCTGTTTAATTAATGAATTAAGTCCGTTAACACCTCGTGCTCGAATCCGGCGATGGTCTCGGGTACGGGGCATTACATTTGGTGGTATCAGAGCTATATTTTAGTTGGTTATTGGACTAACCTAGCATGTGTAAGAGTCTATCTATACATGCCACGGATCCGTGATAGTGTGATGCCTCCTGACGCGTATGAGCACCGTATTGTTTAGATAGAGGTACTCTCCAACTGAGCTGCACTGACCATGTTCAATGTGATGCGAAGGTGTTTGAATAAAATTACGATTATAATGAGTTTCAATTCAGAAAAGTATGAATAAAAGTTTATGATATATATATGTGATAACACGTGAGATGAAAGTTCATGTTGTGATAAATATCCATACTTGCTTAATGCTCATATGATGTAATGCACTTGGCTTACTTGATAAGATGAACGGGATAACTAGAAATTCGTAGAGGTATGAGTAAAGGTTCCTAATATCATGATATGAATGAAAATTTCATTGCCTTGATTGAACGTTGAATGTTGATGAATGTCAATGATATTTTTTATGATATAAATGATTATAATGAAATGAATTTATCTATGTTAAATTGTTTGGACTGAATTATATGATTGTAATGATATGTATATGATGATGCACGAAATGAAAGTTGCGATTGTGATGCAAATATCTATGTTTATTTAGCCCTTATATGATGTCATGAGTATAATTTGTCTGAGTAAATGAATGGATAAGTCAAGCTATCCAGAAAATATAGGATGCATGCATAAGTATACTTGTCTAAATGGGATAACTAGAAAATTTGTGTAAACCAACATGATTGATGCATTGCCTGAATGAATGATATGATTTTGATGATATTGTTATGATGATGGAAATTGTGTCATATGTATATGTATGAGAAAGTCGAGTTAGAGGCCCTACAACCCCTCCCCCTTACCGAAGTGGAGCTTATAATGGAATTTCATGAGATTTGTACTGAATAAGTTTCCGGTTGAGAAACCAAAGAGTTTAGTGATAGAATAATCATAAACATGATTAGAGACTGAGAATGAGTTGGTAAATAAAGTTAGAGCTAGAAAAGTATTAAGTTGATATAAAGATTACTGGAGCTATGCGCTGTCCCAGTTAAAGAATGTATTTACTTTGGTAAATTTAATTACTCAGGTACAAGGTTAAGAAAAGTGTAAATTAAAATTTATTCAGAACTGGTCTTCTTTAGTGAAAGGTCTAACATGAAATTTGTGATGGCAAAACTAGTTGTGGGAAATGATATTTGAAATATGTAATATCTGAGTGTGACAATTACGGCTGGATAGATTTAACAGTTTCTTTTGAGATGTTCTATGTATTTATCCGTTCTCAGAAAAAAATTTCTATGGCTATTGATCTTTTGAAGAAATTCTTGTTATATGGGAATGTTTTCTAATTCTGGTGTTAGATGGATGCATTGGTTGTCTGACTGGTTTATAATTTGTATTACTGTATTTTCTCGGGCATTTTATTACATTTCGTCTGATAAGAATTGATGAGAGGATATGTATGATATTATGATACTGTTTCTTCTACCTAATGTTCCATTTGATATATGTATGGAAAGATACATTTTTCTTGTTATATTTGATTCCAATGGGATTAAATGATGTTTTCTTCTGGACTTCTTTTCTCTAAGGAATTTTCGAGATCTTCTATATTTTCCTATGAGTTTGGTTTTCGATTTTCTGACATAGTATCGTATCTTGGGTTTCTTTATTCTGGATTTCTTTATTCTGGGTTTCTCAATCTTGGATTTCTTTATTCAGTTTTCTTGTTATCTTTATTCCATAATTTGTCAATTATGACTTATGTTCGAAGTGTATTTTCAGCTCGTGATAATCATGACAAGCATGACTATACTTTTGATTTGATCTTGGTAATGTGGTGATTTTAATATTGGAATTTCTCAAATTTTCGTGTAAGGATTTGACAACAGTAAAGACATAAGTGATAAAAGTGCGAGTTTCAATCGGTATGGTGGATTACTTCTCTCAAGTAAGTCAATTATAACTAATGACTTCAACTGAGATATTTTGGTTACTTGAGCTAATGCAATTGAGATGGTTTTGATTAGCATAAGAAAATGAATAGTAAAGGGCTTCATGATGAATTGTTTAGTAACTAGAAGAAAGGATTACTTGAAATGTCATTCAACAATGTTTAGATCGCCTCGGGTGTTTAATCTGTGTGAATTATTTATTTGAAAGAATTCATATGACAATTATGTCAAGATCATTTTTTTCAAGTCTGATAATAGAATTTCATTTCTTTACGAGTAAAAGGAAAATAGTCTGAACGAGAAGTGTATATCTCTTAGAAAATTTTGATGAGTTGAAGCTACTAAGAATGATAAAGTTTTCATCTTACGAAAGCTGAAAAGTTTATTACATGTTAGCAAAGTTTGGACAGATGAGAATATTGCTAACCAAAACGTCTGAACTGGACTAGTCTGCATTGAGTAAAGATTTCCTAATTTTCAATAATGCACTGTTGTATGAATGGTGATGTGTTTCATGAAAATAAGGTAATATGATAGTTTGGAGCATTTGATGTCACAGAAAATTTGAGTTGTTGATGGGGTTAAAGACGAGTATCAGGATCTACCAGAATTATCTTTGCCAGTATTGATATTAGGATTAGAATGAGAAGGATTACTTTCGAGGCTATACCAGAATTATTTCCGTAGCAGAAAGAGGAAAATGTGATAGTGAGTAGTAAACTAAAAGAGTACAGTGAGGATCAACTTCTGATGTTGAATTTCAGATTGGATCTGATTCATGGTATTATTATTCCGAAGCTTATATAGAAAGAATTGTATGAAGCTTACAGTGAAAATTTGCCTATTCATTCAGAGAGTAATGACATGTACTGTAATTTGATTCAGATGTTATTGGATTGTGATTTATCGATGATGAAAATTTGTATGATTATTTTGGAAGAGTACAGGTCCCTTTGATTGTTGGATTTCTTGGAATTCTAGTCTCCATTAACCAAATTGAGATCTGGGTTTTATGTCAAGATGACAAGGGAAACTGATAAAGGTTGAAATTTTAAGAACAATTTAGAGATGAGTCCGTAGGCTTTCAAAATATATGAGAAATTAAAAAGATATATTGGAGGCACCGCCTGAGTGAAAGTTCTTCGGCACTGAATATGAAATTGAGGAATCTAAATGAAGACCACTTTTCCGGTAAGATTTTCGGGGACGAAAATCCCTAAAAGGGGGAGAGTTGTGATATCTCGAATTAAGGCCTAATCGGAATAGTGGTTTCGGGACCACAAATTTGAGATAGAAATAATTCTTTTATGATTATTTTAAGGTCTATGATATGATTGCATGATTGTGTGAAAATTTCGTGAAGAAATTCTATGCATAAAGTGCTTAATTTGAAGTTAGGGACTAAATTGAATAAGTTACAAAACTTGCATTCTAGAAGTTTCTAGTATGAAATTGCTTTGAAATATTAATTAGGAGTTCTTAAATAGCAATTTGACCAATTTCTAAGTTTATGGACAAAAATTGGACATGGATGGAATTTTTGAAAGTTTAGTAAGGAAGGGCATTTTCGTCATTTGAATATTAAATGAAATAAAATGGGAAAAATAACACAAAAATGATCATCTTCTCCATAAGTTGCTGCCAAATTTTTCTCTCCACCATAGCTAGGGTTTCAACACTTTTAAGCCTTGATTGTAAGTGATTTCTATGCTCGTTTTTAATGTTCTTTACATTTTTGAAATCCTCGTAGCTCGGTTTAACTATTTCTACCAATATTTTGAGCTAGGGTTTATATTTAAAATTTTAACCATGGATGATATGTATGAATTTTAATGTTTTATGGTAGAATATGAAGTTTGAGATTGTGTTAAACAACTTTTGCTAAGTGATTCTTCGTAAAAACGAGTAAAATGACATAATCGGTAAAAATACCTAATATTCATAAGTACATGTTAGAGTGTGAATTTGATGTTGCTATAGAAGGGAAAAATGATCAACATGTCATAAAACATAAGAAAATTGGATGAGGTTTAATTTACGAGCCTTGGGGAAAAAGTGTAAATATGTAAAAGTTTAGGGGAAAAATGGTAATTTTGCCAAAGTTCGTATTAGGGGCTGTTTTGATGAATGTGTGTATTAAATAAATTAATTTGGTATTATAGATCAAGAGAAAAGAGATTCGAGTCGAGATCGGGGGAAAAATAAAGTTTACGAGGAATAGGCTCGATTATTCTCACTTTGTATCGAGGTAAGTTCATATGTAAATATTGTAATATAACCGTTATTTTAAATCATTTAATGCTATTTATACAATATTATGATTGTTATCATGCAATTCTATGCTTTGTGATCATTGTTGGACAACATGCAAAAATTTTATGAATTATGTGAAAAATGTGAAAGACTACCGAAGTATCGTCATTGGTATTCCAAGGAGAATGGTAAAGAAGTACGAACGAGGAAAGTCCCGTTGAACTTTAGGAATAGATTCGGATATTTGGGCATCCAAACTTGCTGAGTTGAGTCCAAGTTCACTTATGGATACGAACGTCTGAACTCGTTGAGTTGAGTCCGAGTTCGTGAAATGTAACTAGGCATCCGAACTCGTTGAGTTGAGTTTGTGTTTTTATTATGGATGCTAACGCCCAAGCTCATCCAGTTGAGTCCGAGTTCGCTTATGGGCGGGTTACATGGTAGCTTGGCTACATATGTGGCACTTATGTGCAAAATTTCCATGTATCCGAGTTATATTCCGATGTGTTCAACGGGTAAAATTCTAGTGAAATGGAAGAATACTCAAGATGCAAGTGACGTATTGGTAAGTGTTGTGGAATGGGCACTTTGGACAGGTATGTACTTAACCCTCGGGTTGAGACTTGATACGACAACAATAATGCAGTAAGACGATGAATGATGAATAGAAATGTGATACATGTTTTGGTGATATTATGCTAATGTTGGTTGGTATAGTTGCTTTGTTAAGTTATTTGTTATTTGCATGTGAACTTACTAATCATTTATGCTTACTCCCTCTCTTTCATTCCTTGTAGTTTTGACAAGCCGGTTTGGAGATCAGAACGGTCAGAGGCACGCTCACACTATCAACGAACCATCTCGGTATGGTGGCTTGCATATTTTGGGAATATGGCATGTATAGCATTATAATCCTTTTGTGTATATAATCTTATGATATAGCTCATGGATGGCATGGAAATGTTTGAGAGTGATTAGCTATTGGAGTGGCTAATCGAGATTATATTTGATAATATGTATGCTTTATGTGCTAACTAATCTATAGAAATCCATAAAATGGTGAAATTGGCTATAAAATAGAATCACACAGCAGCAATGACGTGAGTTTGAAAAATCACTAAAAATATTATAGATAGAATTAGATGATGAATAAAATATGGAATTTAAGCTAAATGAACCTATTTTCATGTGGAAGAAACAAAATATGTAAAAGAGTTGTATTTTATGAAATATTTACGTTTTGATGAAATAGGTCAGAGTAATTTCTGAATCCCCTATTCTAAATTTAAAAGTTCACCATAAATTTTACAAAAACAATTAGGAGTTGTACCTTACATGTATGAAATCCTTATTGAGTTTAGTTTTATGAGAAACAAACGGCATAGTCATTGAAACTCTAGACAGGGATATATCTGATCCGTAATACACAGGGGTCAGAGTAGCCAAACCCTGAAATAGGGGAGACTTTAACTAATAAACTGTACTAATTGGCCCAACCAAAAATTCTAGAAAAATTTAGTAAGTAAATATATGAGTCTATTTTCAGGAAAAATTTATGGAATTGGGTTTCGAGTTTTGTAACTCGATATATGGATTTTTTAGCAACTATGACGTAGTTAGTCAGCTTGTCTGGAAATTCTAAAATAAATTGTTTGAGCTGTTTAATTAATGGATTAAGTCCGTTAACACCTCGTGCTCGACTCCGACGATGGTCTCGGGTACGGGGGCGTTACAATACTCTTGTTCAAAAATTGAGGGGTACTGTATCTCTACTCCGGGAGGAAGCCTATCAGTGGTGGCTGATGGTTGAACAGGGTGCTCAGCCCGAATAGATTAATTGAGATTACTTTAAAAATGCCTTCTAAAGTAAGTATGTGAGGGTGAGTTATGTAGAGGCTCACCAATACGAGTTTATGAATCTGGTGTAAGGTGAGGGATCTGTGGCCAAATATGAGGATGAGTTTCTGAAATTGAGTAGGTATGCTCGGGCCTTGGTAGCATCTGACTACGATAAGTGTGTAAGGTTCGAAGAAGTTTGTGTTATGATCTGCAAGTTCTGATAGCTCCCTAAAGGAAATAGGTTTTTGCAGCCTTGGTTGACAAGGCTAAGATAACAAAGGAAGTGAAGTGCAATGAGCGTGAGAGATGAGACTTAGAGAGAGGTCAGTGTAAGGTTAAGAGGGATTCCGATCCCTCTAGTTCTAGACAGTGCCCTAACAAAATGGGCGAGGTTTGACGAGGCTTCGAGAACTAAGGCACCAACTTTAGCGACTAAGATTCAGTACTATAGTGATTGTGGGAGGCGCCATCCGAGTGAGTGTTGGAAGAAGTTGGGAGCTTGTCTCTGATATGGGTCGATGGAGCATTTTGTTCGAGATTACCCTCATCGACTAGATCATGTGTTTGCTGCAGCACAGATTCCAGCTTCGGGTCTTGTTCAACTTCCGAGAGTAGCTCAGCAACCACCTAGGGGCTGTGGTATGGTCAGGGGTGGTAATGGTTCTAGTAGAGGTCTGAGAGCACTGCTCAGAGGTGCAAGTCAGACTGAGGCACGAGAGCCTGCACTAGCCTATGCGGCGAGACGTCAAGAGGATAGTGATGACGCTATTGTTATAGTGGGTACGTTCTTTATTCATTTTGTTCTGTATTTTGCACTAATTGATATCGGATCTATTCAGTCATACATAGCTAGTACTATTTCTTCAAATCTGGGTATCTATTAAGAATACTACTAGAGAATTTTTTCTGATTAATCTTCTGGGTCAGTTGGTTTAAGTTGATAAGTTGTATAGATGGGTTTCATTAGAGGCCCAGGGTGTGGTATTTCTGGGTAACTTAATAGAGTTGCTTTTGGTAAGTTTGACCTGATTCTAGGTATGGATTGGCTCATTGAACATCGGGTTAGTGTAGATTGTGCCTCTAAGAGGGTTATTTTGAAAACTGATGAAAACAAAGAGATTTTTATGATTGAGGAGCGTTGAGATTACCTTTCGAACGTAATATCCACCCTTATATCTGAAAATCTATTCTGGAAAGGTTGCGAGGCATATCTTGCTTTTGTGTTAGATTCCATTCCTACAAAGCTGCCTATAAAGGATATACGCACGGTAGGTGTAATAGTTCATTTTTAGTGAAATTAGAACAGTGGTTTTGGGACCACAAATTGGGCGAGTAAAGTTTTATTTTATTATTATTTTAATGTCTATGAGATATTAGTAACGTCGTATTAAAATTTTGTTCAGAAATTTTAATGTTTACATGATTAATTAAGTGAAAAGGACTAAACTATAAAAAGTGTAAAAGTAGAGTAGAGTTCTACTAGTTAAAAGAGTCAAATATTATCAACCTTTAAAGTGAATGGGCTTAGATGGTACTACACATGTGTAGAGTACTACACATGTGTTCTCACAACGGATCATTCGTATCTTTTCTATTCCGAAAGTCCAACCGGGAAATTCCTCACTTTTCAACATTTTTTCAATTCATCCATAATCAATTTCAATTCATAATTTACATCAAGTGATCATTCAATATGCAACCTCCTCTCATATAATAACAAAATATTATAACATAAGTAAGAATGATATATTATTTACATACAAACTTACCTTCCTTTTCACTCTTTCACGAGTTATCCAACTTAATAAAACATCATGTTATATCAAATTCTCAATATATTCAGCTATTATATAACAAGCCATCAATGATTGAACCATCAAACATTTCATGTGCTACTAGTCATATATCATTGTTCTCACAAATTTTATATACCATTCTTTCATCACTTTTCAATACATTAAATCATGTCATTCGTGCAATAATAATGTAAAATTTTCAATTCAAATATAGCATTGCAATATTATTGACACACGAACTTACCACGGCACCAAAATAGCAAAAAGGAACCTAACCGTCAATTTTCCATTTTTCACCCGATCTAGGTCCAATCTTTATTTTCCTTGATCTATAATATCACATTTAGTCCAATTATTAGTCAACTTATTTAATGTGATCCAAAAATCACATTTTGGCAAAATTATATTTTTGCCCAAAAACTTTGTCAAAAATACACTTTTACCCCTAGGCTCGTAAAGTGATTTTTATTCAATTTTCTCACTCTATAGGCCTATCCGAACCATTTTTATAACTATAGATAACTAAAATTCTCATCAAAACACCATTTTATACCATTTTTACAACTTTTACAAAATGGTCCTTTCAAAAGTTTTCATCGAAAATTACTTAGTAAAAGTCGTTTATTTAACACCCAACACTCATTTTCTACCATCAGACATCAAAATTCATGCATGTCACACATGGTTCAATTTTTAAACATGAACCCTAGCTCAAATTAACGGTAGAGATAGATAGATCTTGTTACGGGGATTACAAAAACGTAAAAATCATTAAAAACGGGGCTAGAACGAACTTACAATCGAACTTGGAAGCTTGAAAAACCCAATACATGGTTTCTCCATGCAATTTTCAGCCAAGAGGTTGAAGATGGACAAAAATTGGCTTTTAATTTTGTTTTTAATTCATTTTAATAACTAAATGACCAAAATGCATTTAATGAAAAACTTTGGAAACATGCCTAACCATGTCCATTTTTGTCCACCAACTCAACCAATGGTCTAATTACCATATAAGGACTTCCAATTTAAAATTTCATAACAATTGGACACCTCTAGCATGTAGAACTCAACTTTTGCACTTTTTACGATTTAGTCCTTTTAACTAAATTGAGTGCCCAAGCGTCAAAATTTTCGAACAAAATTTTCATGAAATCATTCCATGAAATTTTAGACCATAACAATATAATAAAATAAAATTTCTCATCAAATTTGTGGTCCAGAAACCACTATTCCGACTAGGCCCAAAATCGGGATGTTACAGTCTTAGAGCTCTATCCTTATCATCAGCAATAAGGATAGGATTTTGAGTAGGGTCTGCTCCGTTTCTGTGTTTCAAATTTTTGAGATTCATCTCTTCGGTCCTTCTCTGACTTGCTTGTCTTCTTCGCTGTCGAAAGGTTCGTTCTATCTCAGGGTCTACAGGGAGTAAATCGATAATTCGGTTAATACTCATAAACACCTGAAATAATCACAGAAAAATTAATTAAGTTAAAATTGGACAAGAAAATAACCCAAAATGCAAAACTAAAAAATTCACAAATAATGACTTTTTAAAACAGTCCCCGGCAACAGTGCCAAAAACTTGGAACGACGGAAATGTGCAAGTGTACACAATCGCAACAAGTAATAAACTAACAAGTAAATGTCGAGTTATCGTACTCACAGGGAATGTTAAAAGAATTATTTATGAATGCAATTTAAAACACTTTGGTGAAGAAAAATATTTTGATTTGAGAAATGATTAAAAAGTGGAAAACAAAGTAAAATAAATAAAATAAAATAAAGTTCTAATGCACGATTTCAAAAGTTGATTTTAATCAAGGTGACATAATTGTGTTAGATTAATTGCATTTGTAACACCCCGTACCCGAGACCGTTGCCGGAGTCGAACACGAGGTGTTAACGGACTTAATTCATTAATTAAACAGCTCATACAATTCATTTTAAAATTTCCAGACAAGCTGGCTAACTGCATCACAGTCGCTTTAAAAATCATATCTCGAGTTACGAAACTCGAAATCCAATTCCGTAAATTTTTCCTGAAACTAGGCTCATATATATATCTACTAATTTTTTTCTAAAATTTTTGGTTGGGCCAATTAGTACAGTTTATTAGTTAAAGTCTCCCTGTTTCAGGGTTCAACTACTCTGACCTCTGTGTATTACGAATCAGATATCTCCCTGTACAGAGCTTCAATGACTATGCCGTTTATCTCTAATAAAACTAGACTCAATAAGGAATCTGTACATATAAAGCATGACTTCTAATTATCTTTGTAAAATTTATGGTGAATTTCCAAATTCAGAACAGGGATCCAGAAATCGCTCTGGCCCTGTTTCACAAAAATTTAAACATCTCATAAAATATAGCTCATATACCTGTTTTGCTTATTCCATATGAAAATAGACTCATCAAACTTCAATTCCATAACTTATTCATTATTTAATTCCATTTCTACTATTTTTAGTGATTTTTAAACTCACGTCACTGCTGCTGTCTGAATCTATTTTATGGTAAATTTTACCTATTTCATGGTTTCCATGGATTAGCTAGCAATTTGACATACATAATACCAAATATGATCATGATTAGCCATTCCAATGGCTAATCATTACCAAGCATTTCTATTTCCATACCACTCAATAACCATATCATAAGACCATATATACAAAATGATTATAATGCTATACATGCCATACTTAAAATATACAAGCCATTATGCCAAGATGGTATACGGATAGTGTGAGCGTGCCTCCGACCGTTTCCGATTTCCGAGCTGGCTTGTCAACACTACAAGGAATGAAAAGGAGGGAGTAAGCATTAAGCATAAATGCTTAGTAAGCTCACATGCAAATAGCAAGTAACATAACCATATAAGCAAACATAAAACATCATTTGCATAATCATCACCAAGACATTCATATCACCTTTTCATTTATCATCTTACCATATTGTTGTTATATCGAGTTTTCAACCCGAGGGTTAAGTACATACCTGTTCAAAGTATCCATTTCACAACACTTACCAATACGTCCCTTTCATCTTGAGTATTCCTCCATTTGAGTAGAACTTTACCCGTTGAACACATCGGAATATAATTCGAATACATGGATAACTTGCACATAAGTGCCACATATTCAATCAAGCAATCATGTAACCCGCCCATAAGCGAACTCGGACTCAACTCAACGAGCTCGGGCGTTCGCATCCATAAGTGACCTCGGACTCAACTCAACGAGTTCGGATGCCTAGTTACATCTCACGAACTCGGACTCAACTCAACAAGTTCGGACATTCGCATCCATAAGTGAACTCGGACTCAACTCAACGAGTTCGGATGCCCAAATATCCCAGTGACATGTCACTTGTATCCTAATCCATTCCCGAGGTTCAACGGACCTTTTCCCAATCATGTGTCTCAACCATCTTCTACGGAATGCCGATATCGATACTCGGTAGTATTTCACATTTTCCAAGTATATCACATAATTTGACATATTATCAAACAATTATCACAAGTATAATATTTCATAATAATTATCATATCATTTAAAAAAATTAAAACATTTAAAATAATAACTATGTTACCAACATTTACATATGAACTTACCTCGTATGCGAAAATGGCTATTTTACCATTTCGTCTACAACTTGGTATTTTCCCCATTTTAGCCCAATTTCAGTTTTCCTTGCTCTATCATTTAAAATATAGTCTAATTAGGACTCACATTATTCAAATTGACCCAAAATCATATTTTTGAAAAATTACAATTTTGCCCCTAAACTTTTGCATATTTACACTTTTGCCCCAAAGCTCGTAAATTAAAATTCAGCCTATTTTCTTATGTTTTATGACATGCTGATCATTTTTCCTTCTATGGCAACATCAAATTCTCACTCTAACATGTACTTATGACTATTAGGTATTTTTACCGATTAAGCCCTTTTGCTCGTTTTCACTTAAAACCGAGTAGCACAAGTTGTCTAACATAATTTAAAACTTCATATTCTATCATAAAACACCAAAATACACAAATTTCACCTATGGGTATTTTTCCAAATATAAACCCTAGGTTAAATTATTGCTAGCATAAGCTAAATCGAGCTAGGGACTCCAAAAACGTAAAAATCATTAAAACGAGGCTAGAACGGACTTACAATCGAGCTTGGAAGCTTGAAAACCCTAGCCATGGTTTCTCCTTGCTATATTCGGCCATGGGGTTGAAGATGAGCAAAATTGGCTTTTAATTTTGTATTTTAATTCATTTTACCCTAAATGACCAAAATGCCCTTACTACTAAACTTTCCAAAAATTCCATCCATGTCCAATTTTTGTCCATAGACTTAGAAATTGGTAAAATTACTCTTTAAGGACCTCTAATTAATAATCTAATTCAATTTTATGCAAAATACTTCTAGAACACAAGTTTTGCAATTTATTCAATTTAGTCCCAAATTTCAAATTAGGCACTTTATGCATAAAATTTCTTCACGAAATTTTCACACAATCATGCAATCATATCATAGACCTTAAAATAATCATAAAATAATTATTTCTATCTCGGATTTTGTGGTCACGAAACCACTATTCTGACTAGGCCCAAAATCAGGATATTACAGCATTTCTTAACTTAGAATTATGAAACTCATGTTTATGTTGTTAAATTCACGGCAACTCGGTAATTTGCTAACTTATGAACATACTTACCTAAAAAAATCCATTCATCTCTTGACTATATCTCTATGTTAATGCATAAACATACTTGTGAAATTAAAATAATCTCTTGTACATATCTCTATGCCAATTCAAACAATTAATTTAATCACATAAGCACATAAAAGATTACGTAAGGTAACAATGTATTTCTACCTTGAAACAGTTTAATCACAATAATCTTGCAAGTTATGCAAGGCAATTGTATTGCTCAATACCGTTGCTAATTTAACCCTCAACTACCTTAAATGATTAAACATGCACTGATTAAGTATCGTGTCAATTAATTACAATTTCAATCCATTTAAATAATTAATTCATTAGTTACCTTACAATTGTAATGCAAAATAACTTAGTCATGGTTTTACTTAATCAAACATCTTACCGAGGCCTATAGCAACACAAACACAATTTTAATAAATTAAGAAGATGAAATGCAATCAACCTAACACGAATTAAATTTAAGCCATATTAATTAAATAAATCATATCAACATAAATATTCATAGACATGTTCATCATAACAACAACAAAATTTAAAAAGATAGGGAACAAGAAGCAAATCCAGTGTTTCTCCGTGGCTTGGTTGGGTTGCTCCACTCTTCCTTCTTCACTTGTTCTTGTCGAACCAAGGCTTCTATGAACACTTGAATGCTGCTCCAAATGATGGATGAACGAATCTTTTTCAAGAGGTGAAATCGACAAGAGGACAAAGGAAAACAAATGGAAAAGTAAAGAGAGAAAGTTGAGAGAGAAGAGAATAGATGAGAATAGATGAAAAAGTTGTGGTGTGTTGAAATGAGCAGCCAATGGGGGTTTTTATAGGGTAAGAGGGCTGCTTAAAATAGCCAAAATCAGCAGCCAAAGAGCCCTCCCTTGGCCTGCCGCACATGTGGCAAGTTCCCTCCCATGGCCAGCCACACATGTGGCAAGTTTGAAGTTTTCAAACTTGCTATATTAAGGCTGGGGCAAATCTAGAAAGGTACGGATAGTGGAGGGGTTTGTTTACAGTTTGAAGAAGTCTTCAAGGGCCTTTTTGCAAGCCATTTAATCAGCCAAGCTAGCTGATTGGATCAGCATGCTGGCCAGTTTTGGGCTGCCCAAAGCTTGACCGGTTCGGTTCTCTCGGTTTAGCTCAACTGGGTCACTTTTCATAATTTAATTAAAAATAATTTATTTAACCCAAATTAAATTAGATTAAAATTAAAATTAATTATATTATGAATTAATACACATAATTTGGACCGTCTTTAGCTGAAAAATTCATTCATCTCGATGCTTCAAAACTCGCTTCTCGGTTTTGCGCTTCTAGTATTGTCTGCCGAGCCAATTTTAACCCTTTGTGCAAATCTGTCGAAAATGATCAAAATTAATCAAAATTTATTATAAAATTATTTAAAATTCATTATGTTAATAATTTAAGTCCAAAAATAATTATTTTATAATAATTATATATTTTTCTACAATAATTTTACCGAAACTGCATGAATTTGAGTTAAAAATGGCATGAAAAAGTGTGTGTATTTTTGTGTTTCCAGCATTCACACATATTACCTATTATAACATCTCAATCCACAACTCGACATTCTTTAAACGTAATTTCACAACAAAGAAACAATATAAGAAAGACTTACACTCAGAACTTAGGATAAGGGTTTAGAGTTTTCCTAAGCTCCCTATTAACTCTATGAATCATGCATACCAGCAGCGACTCCGAACACTCACCAATCACACTTTTGCTTATTAGCCAGAAGCTTAAACTAGCTTTTCCTTGCCTTTAGACTTTGCTCGAAGAGGCTCTCACTTTATCTGAAACTTTGCAGACACAATAAACATATATAAAATTCATTAAAAACAGCTTTAAGCATAATCCAAAACATCAAGAAAACACAATTCAAGCCTCTCCTTTCTCACTACCGAAAACTAGCTAGATTTGTCAAAATTGAAGTTTTGACACCCTAATCTTGTTTCTAGTCCTTAATTTTGATTTCAAACATCCCAAATATCATTTAATTTCATATCTAAACCATTAATTTCACCTAAATCCATGGTCCTAAATTTTTCCGAAAAATTGAAGCTTTAAAGAACACGAAAAAGAGGAAAACGTTTGATTCTTAGAAATTCAGTTATGAACTATCAAATTGAAGTGAAATACCTTCTAATTAAGTTAAAATTAATCAAAAGTGACTTTGAAAACAAAAGTTCACTCAAGATTTCGAAATCTACCATTATTGAATCTAAACATACATTAAAAACATCAAATTCAAATATACCTATTTAAAACTCAATTTGAATTAATAGCACTCCTTATTTAACCATAGAAAGTCAGAATATTACCTTGACTTGATGAAAACGATGATCTACAAATCTAATTCAAGATTTAAACTCAAGAAGAACAATGACAGATTTAGGGAAGAAAACATGTTTTTCATTTCAAACTAAGGGTTGTTTCGGTGTTTGGCAGGTTAATAAATCCGAAAGAATGAATTGATTTTGAAAGAACTCCCTAATTTTAGGTTTTGGAAAACTTTTGAATGATTTAGGGTTTTTGAAAAGAAGGGGAAGACAATGGGTGTTCTCTTGTAGGAAATTAATTTTAAAAATTAGGCTATTTACCTTTTATGTCACTCCTAATTCTTCCCTTTTTTTAAAAAAAGATCTTAAATCAATTAAAATCCATTTTTTCAAATTAGACCTCAAAATTAAATTTTGTTTTGAGCTAGTTAATAAAATAAAAACCCAAATATGTAACTTTAATTCTTTAATTACCCACTTTTTGATACTTGACTCAACCCCCAGTTTAAATACCTGATTCTACTAACCTAATTTTCAAGGCATGGGCATTACAAAAGGACCTATTTTGGATTAGTAAAGATAGTCTACTCACCTTACTCAAGTAAACAGATCTTACGGTCCATCTCATTTTACCTTTGCTTCGTAATAACAAATAACCTATTCTTGGTGCTCTTCCCTTTGAACAAATAACATGTAGGCGAATTCTTAATAGCAAATCCCCAATTTGTGGAATCATACACATGAGATAGTCATGACGGAATGTCATATCTTTCATATACAGACTCGTATAAATAGATAGCTCGTACGTAGTGATAGATTACAAGATAACAAACTCATTCTTGACGGACTCATACAAGCGGATCCCTTCATTGCGGAATCCTATTTATAAGATAGCCCTGACAGATTTCCACTTATAAGAGTCCTGATAGGATTCCACATTTACGATAATACCATGTCCATGAACTTTCGTTTCATATATACGGCTTGAAGCCTTAGACTCCCAAAGTCTTATACCACGCATTAAGGGCTTTCATATATTAGTGCGCACTTTTCTCCAAACAATTCAATCATTAAACTCCATTATCTGTACAATTCGTCCGAACATTCGCAAAGCCACAGATATAAATGACATGCATACATTTCATACACTAGCATGAAAGTAATATTACTATTTAATGCACGACATATATCACGCCAATCATTTCATCTACTCAACATAGTCAAATTTACAACTAGCCATGCAATAACATATCATTACACTTCATGCATCACGACACCTCAACATTCAACCTTAGAATGGTTCATCATTTGTAGGACTCAAGACATACAACATGCAACACGATGCTGAAACATTCAGCCATTGGCAGAACACTAAATCCAACATATTCTGCACACAATTCTAAAACAAAAAAATATTCATTTAAGACCTGAGTTTTGGAACTCATTTGATAGTTAATGCTAAACCATCTACTAAGCTTTTTCCTTTTGCTACTTAAGCCTCATTGTTCATCAAAATAAATCAACCAATTCAAAACTCCAACGAAAACAATGCATCATCATAAAAACCATAATTTCTTTGCATATAAAGACAATTTAAACGATCATCTGCAGTCTTACCCAATACAAAACAGAATTAATGGTTTATCTGAAATTCTTAACTTTTTCCCTTTTCTTAAATCTGTTATACAGAGAGGTTAGAAAGCTTACCAGCTTACAAAATTTCCAATTTCTAAAACTCGAACTTCAGTCTCTTCCCTCCATGCAGGACGTTCTTGACCCTTTTCTCTTCCTGAACAAATCAGAGAAAAAGATAAAGAAAGAACGAAAACTAAAAGAAAATCATCCCAGAGAATAACACCTCTCCTATATATATAGTTCTCCTGTGCTTCCTTCGCCAACACTAATTCAATAGCCACCAAGAATAATCTTAATCATCGTGTCTCCCACTAAGAACTTTCTAGTTTGAAAGTAATCGGACTAAGGTTGAAATCCAACATTCTCTCAACTAGCCCACCATTTGCTCTTATTTACAAAAGGAGTTCACTTGATTAGAAAAATTCTCAATTTAATATGCAAATCTCCCATGCAACTTAGGACTTAACAACTTCCAAGCGTGACATAGTGTGTCTAGGAGATCACAATCTTAAGGGGGCATATTAGAAAAGTTTATCTTTATGTATTTCACTTGATTTTGTTTCTCTTTTTATATTTATCTCTTGTTACTTTGATTTGCTTATGATAGAATTTTATAGTGGTATTATTTATCTTTTATGTTCTAAATTCCATGTATAAATACCATTGCAATATCAATAATATTTGATAAGTTTTTTACCCATTCATTAAACTCTTTCAACCCCATTCCCTACCCCATAATAAAAAAAGGTTATAAGTATTATATTTATTAATTTTTCTAAAAAATTGTACTTTAATTTAAGTCCAGACAAGTTATGTGTTTGAGTCATTTTATTTTAGGTTTTAATCATTTTGAGTTTAGGTCAATTTTAATTTCGGATTGGATAGGTTCAAATTGTTGACTTTTCATGATCACAACAGGTTAAATCAAATTCGAAAACGAAATAATTGAATCAAATTTACAAGATTAAGTTAGAATTCACAAATGTAATTATTACAGATAGATATCTTTTTTATTTGGATAAGAAAAAATGTTTATAGGAAGCAAAATATTGTTACCGCGTATAACAACATTGATAATGATTACAACCCAACTCAATAAGGGGAAACAAAGCAAATAGACACTACTTATCCGCCTATATCCCAATCAACCACCAATCCATCAAGGAGTTTAAGACAAGACGCAATGAGTCTTTGCTTGCTTAATGGCCCAGTTCAATTCATCCAACCAGGATTAGGTTGTACCAAAGCCTATTGGATGTAAGAACATGTTGTATAAACTGCAGAGGTGGATACAAGGGGGGCTGGCAGTGGGCCTGGCCCCCACTAAAATGAAAAATTTATATATAGACCATTGAAATTTTTTTAAAATTTTAAATTAGTAAAGGTAAAATTGTACTTTGGCCCCCCTAAAATTATAAAAATTCGATTTAATCCTTTAAAAATTATAAAAATATAGACTATAAAAAATTAAAATTTTATTCGACCCCCTAAAAATTTGTTCTGGCTTCACCTTTGGTAAACTGGCTGTCATTCATAAAATATATATGGTCCTTGGTTTGTGCAATTGTGCCACATAATAAGAGGCATTCGCTAGATGAGATGTAGCCCCAATTCTGCACCAACTTTGTCCACCACCATTGGGGACTTTAAACATTACAAAAAAAAAAAATAGAGTATCATCCTCCCTAAAGAAAGCCGAAGGGTGAACAAAAGTAGGCACAAGAAGGCTAAAACACCAGCCCATATTGTTGTTGGGTTGAGAATTTGAAACCGTGTCTAAGGTGAGGTCTTAAAAACGAGCCCCCATCAATGCGTCAGTGCGTGCGTGTGGCGGGCGTGTGGCAGCACTAGCTTTGTGCGTGTAAACGGTGGTGAATAGGCCGTAGGTGGGTCTACACGTGGTCCTTTGAAGTTGTCCAGGATAACTTTTTATGCTGAATTGATGTCCAATGCTTGGATAAGTCCAACATTTCAAATCCTATGCCAACTTCACCAACTTTGTCCCTTTCCTCAACCACCTTCCCGTTTATGAATTAACAATTCATTCAGCTTACCTTAATTAAGAGTTATGATTCACACAAACGGTAGTGGCAATTGGGAAGGTCAGTATTAAGTGTTTAGAAATAGCTGGTTCATAAAATGAAGCAAAGTTGGGGGTGGAAAAATCTTAGCTTAAGGAGCTGTTGTGGACTCATTTGAGGCCATGAAATGGAATGAGATCTGAAAGCAATCAAAATCAATGGACACTGCATCATTAATGATTGACTGAAACCTACTTATGTGTAAGAGATGTTTAGGTTTATTTAATTATTAATTAAAATTTTGCACATTTTTTTGAATTACTAGTTTTTTTTATTTTTTTGATACATCGTTTTGCATTTTCCCAAGAAATGAAATTTTTACACTTATTGTAATATAGATAATATAAAATTCCTACGTAAATTTATGTTTTGATTGTACAAAAATCATATTCTTTTTGGTTGAAAATGTATCACTTTATTTACTATTATTTAGAAATGAAATAATATGCTATTATTAGAAGAAATGATTTAGAGGAAAACTATTTTAATATAAATTAGAAAATTATTTTACATTAAATTTAGAAGAAAAAATGTGGGAGAAATCTAGGGTTTAGAGCAAACCGATTTAACCTTCAAAGCAAAAAATAAGTAATAAAAAAGGTAGGGTTTAGTCAAAAAGAAATTTCAATCCAAATATACTCTCCCTTTCCAATTTTCAATTAAACCTCCTCGTTTTCTGCCAAAACTTTATCTTCAGCACAACTCTCCCACTCCCTCTGCCAAAATCTTCACCTTTTAAAGCCTTCAAACTTTCCAAAGGAAGCCATGGAAAGGCTTCTTTACTCCTCTTCTCCAACTCCTTTGGAGATCTCTCGAAAGCCCTCTCCTTTTCTCTCTCGACTCGCCAGATTCGACTCTCCTACTCTGGGCTTCGTTCCTTCGCTCACTCCCCCCCAACTCAGGCGATTCATTTCTATTTCATGCAAGGCCGAAAATAACCCATCTCACTTCTCTTATCCTCTATCCAATCCCAGCAATGAATTGCCTTCACTCGGTTCTCCGCGAGTCGACTCGGCAAATGGGTCAACACCCACTTCCAATTTTCTCAAGCTTTTTGCAATTAAAGCTTCTGCACAAAGAAAGGTATGACATCTATACAAGCTTTTAATAAAACTATTGCAATTGATTTTTTCCTCTTGAATTTATTGAAGAAAGAAAGAAAAGAAAAGAAATCTTTGAGGAACTTTCGGAGCTTCTTTTGGTTATTAATATCAACTTTACTTCAATTGGGCTTTAAGAATTTCAGAATTGTGTGTTTAATTATAATATTGAAAGCTTTATGCTTTAAAATTGAAGGGTTGACTTGGTCAATACTTAATTAAGGATTTCTAGTTATAGGGTGAATAGATTATGCATCCAGAAAGTAAACTATGGAATAAGGATTTTGATGCCCAATTGTTAAAAAGATGGGGTCCTTTTTAAAGAAGAATGGTTGAGAGAAAGGGGCAAAATGCAATTTAGCTGAGTTAATTATCAATCACCACTCCATGTCAATTTTCTTCTATTATTGCCCTTTTTGGTTTATCATTTTCATTTGGATGCTTAACTAAACAAAGAAATATGAAGAATTCGAAAATTATCAGGGAAATGGATTCCAAATTAGACATGACTGTTTTTGCATACATTTGCAGTTTTGGACCAATCAGTTAAATAGATTAGAAAATTGGAGTGAAACTAGCTTTTGTAAGTGTATACTATTTTCATGAATTAGGTAAGTTCTGCTTTGCTAGTGTGCAGCAGTAGCATATGGAAGCTAAAATTTTAATACTGTTAGAATTACACTATAGTTATTGCTAGTGGCTGAATGTGGAATCTTTTCGTAAGTATAACCGAGGGAATTCATGCATTTGGAAATTTTGAATCATCCACTAACGATGATTAGTGTAATTCTGAGATATTGATGGATGAGAGGAAGCGTGGCATAAATTATGAATACATGTAATTTAATGTGAACATCCATGTACAAAGCATGCATCCCATGGCAGTGGGACACTTTTGTCATGCATTTTGTCACATTCAGCATGGCATTTGCGGTTTATAAGGAATAAGATTCTATGTGGAAACTGGAACTGGTGTAGTCCTGTTTATTGACAAAACGTACCAACAGTTTTTTTTTATTCTATACATGTTTCAGGCAATCACAGCAGGGACATATATAGCACTCTCTGCCATTATCATGTTCTTAATCCAACCAATTTTTGCACCAGCAGCTTTTGCAACCTTTCAAGCTGGTGCTAAAGCCAGTGGAACTGCAGCTGCTGCAGTCGGGGGTGGAGTACTCCGTACTGAATTACTAAGTAGCGCATGGACTGGTTTCTTTGCTGGTTGCTTACATACCCTATCGGGGCCTGACCACCTAGCTGCTTTGGCTCCACTATCTATTGGCCGTACTCGAATGGAAAGTGCTGTTGTTGGAGCTCTATGGGGTTGTGGTCATGATGCTGGCCAGGTTATCTTTGGATTACTATTTTTACTTCTAAAGGATCGCCTTCACATTGAAATCATCCGGACTTGGGGTACAAGAGTGGTGGGCTTAACGTTGCTTGTTATTGGGGCAATGGGTATAAGAGAAGCTTCAGAGGTTCCTACCCCATGTGTTGCCTTAGAAAATGGTGAGTGTGATGTTAGTGTTTACGAGAGACTTGAAAACCCAGCAGTCGGAAAAAAGAAGATTGGTTTTGCTACTTTTGCCACTGGGATCGTTCATGGGTTGCAGCCAGATGCTCTAATGATGGTTCTGCCAGCACTTGCTTTACCATCTCGTGTGGCCGGTGCTGCATTCCTTATCATGTTCTTGCTCGGAACTGTGGTGGCAATGGGAAGCTATACGGTGTTTATAGGCTCATGCAGTCAAGCATTAAAAGATAGGATTCCCAGAATCACTGAGAAACTTACATGGGCATCTTCTCTTGTAGCAATTGCTCTTGGAGTAGCCATTATCGTAAGCCAATTTTTCGGATTTAGTCTCTATTGATCTACCTGACCTTGCTTCAAGATATTCAGTCCAGCTTCTATAGCATTTAGTGAAGATGTTAGAAAGGATATTCAAATTTGTTTTCAGCAACATCTGAGCAGCATCTTTATCCCCTGTTACCTTATCTTGTTTGTTTGTAAAACCGTCCGTAAAAAAAATATTCACCTTTTATGGTTAGAATTTAATGTTTGTTAAGCCATAAGTGATTATGTTTCTGTGGTTTAATTGCTTGTAGTGGCCACATTGGCATCGACTGAACGCTTTTACATGCACATGTCACCAAATTCAATATTTGGACACAGCTAAATTTAGAATTCAATCACTTGGGACTTTAGTTTCAACAAAGCTGAATGTACATAGTCTCAAGCCAAAAGAAATTTTTAAAAAAACTGGGAGAAATATGATGCAACACGTTTAAGCCCTCCAGATCCACAACGTTTGATACATCATCATCGACGCCAACCTATTGGTTTGGCATATGCACACAAACCATGTGATTCAGTTGCATCGGCAATTTCATTAAACAGAAAAAGACGGGATGCCTCGTCCCCTTGAACAAAATATTTATTGGGAATGTGATTCATCAGTGTCAACATCTATACCTTAATATTTAAGCAGTCGATGCCAGAAACAAAACTCTGCTCTTCGAAACTCGAATCAGTTATCGCTTCTGCTTTTTTTCAGTGTCGTAAAGCACACATGCATCTGCGGCTGTCTTCATCTGAAACCACCAAATAAACTCCAGTAAGATACAAGCTCACACAACAGCTACTTGTTATGATGCTTGAAGCAAACTCAAAAAACCACTCAACCATGTCATTAGCTAATCCTGATTAACTAATATATAAAGTAAGAGATTTCTCTGTTTAAATCAGGAACCAGAGGTGTTTATACTCGAAAACAAATTGTGTTGTATCTTAATAGCTAATCTAGGAAGCTCAGCACAAGATCAAACTTATGTACAGCTCAAAATGCAATGCAAGCATCTTTTTTCATGTCACATTTAATATTAAGTATTCATACATCCGTATACCAACCAAGTTAGACCATCCGAAGGAACAAACAGTTACCAACCTTCAAATATCCAAATTACCATTACATCAATTTAACAGGAAATGTGGAGTTAAATCAAATTCAGGAAATTTGGATCAAGTTATGAGGGCATATGTGGCTACCTGTATAATATTGATGACCTGCTTGATTGAGCATCCCAATAAGCTTATAGCAACAAGAAGAGAAAGAGGTGAACCCTGTTTCAGGGTAGTCACTACAACCTGAAATGATAAAATAAAAAGTAATCAAAAATCAAATTGCAAAGGAATCCGCAATGCAAATGGGAAAGAAAACATTATACAAGATTCCAGACTTACATCCATCAAATTTTCAGTATGTTTACTCGAGATAAGAAATAAGGCTATGTAAAGAACCTACAAAGTCAAGATAATTTAATCAAATATACAAGTACCCAAAACATGACAATGTAGATAAGATGGAACGGGCTATAAATCTATAATTACCTCACAAGCCACACAACAATAACCCATAAACATCCGGTTCCCATAGTAAAGCTTGAAAAGCCAATTGGAGCTGTCTCTCACATCTTTATGACTAGCCTTACCAACTAGAAATGAACTGCAATTTAAATATGAATAGTTAACGAGAAAAGAAACAAAAATATGGAATGAAATATATATTTTAAGGAAAAGTGCTACCTGTACATCTGCAGCCAGTGACTAGCAATATCTAGGGCTAGCAATGACAAGAAAACCAAGCTAGGCCTGCATTAAACGTGACGGATATATATAGCAGGTGCAAATATATCAATTTGGCAATATAAATACAAATGAACTAATAGACAAATACTTACCTATACACTTGAGAAAGTATAACCAGTAGACAAGCAGTGCTAATCCTGAATTACAGAATCATTGAGACAACTGCATAACTAAAATATTCTACTCTCGTTTATGGAAAAAGTACATTGTAAATATATATTATTAAGATAGCTTTAAAAGTTAATGACAGTCTCAACTAAAGAGAGATAGTTTACCTATCCGTTACCATGTCCAGGACAGCTCCAAACGTTGAAGCTGAACAATGAAGAACAAAGGAAAAAGTATATAAGATTTCGCATCTTAGAGATGCCACTTCTACATGACATGCACTCCTTTCAACATCCCCCGAAGAATGACGATTTTAGCAATTAAATTCCTCTATGTGCTATATTTCACCCTAAAACTGGTATGTAAATGCATACATTCCACGTTTACATTATTGCTTGGACTACTTTCATAACTTTGAAGATAAAAAAGAGTGTACAAATCATACCTTGGTTGAATTTGCGAGCACACCAACCATCCACAGCATCACAAACAAAGCTGCAATCCCAAATTTAATCAAGATCAAGACCATCAATTTATCATTCCGAAAAGCAGACAAAGCTTCCTATCTTAGATGCAAATCTCACCTTAGAAAATACAGAGCAGCAAAAAGTCTTTTGCTGGAAAAGCATATAGCAAAAGCATAGCAATTCAACAGAATTCTTATATACCCTACAATCAAAATTTGAAAACGCAAAAAACTCAAAGAACCCAAAATGGAATTATTCATGGATAACTACAAAGAGCTTTCAAACTTAAAACCCATTAAGAACCCAAAAGTTGAGAGCAGGAACTAACCAATAATATTGGGAATGTAAAGGTAAACAGACATTCGGCTTGGTCCGGGTTTAGACTTGTTGTTGGGCATTGAAACTTATCTATAAGAATCAAACCTGCAAGAAAACAATAGGTTAAAAGAAATTGAAAGCAATAATGAGCTTAAAATAAGAAGAAATTGGATCTGGGTACGACCTGGAAGAGCCAAAAGTTGAAGTTTTAATAGGTGGAGCGTGGATTTCTATGAAGAAAATGCACATCTGAGAACTATTAAAGCCCTTACCTTTGCAGGAAAAGCTACTGTCGAATATAATTTTTCCACCACCTTTGAACTGATTCCTTGCTTAAAGATTTTGATTTTGTTTAATCACAAAATGGGAAAACAATAATATTTAAACTTGCTTGCGGAATAATATTTGAACTGGTTCTTGGACTTTCTTTCTTATCTGGCTCAATAGGGTAAAGATTATTCTTTTTGAGTAAATTACCCAAATAATCCTTAATTTATTCATTTTTATTAGATAACGAGACAACCTGACAAATCTAGCAATTAATTCTGGTAAAATTAGCTACACCTTCAACCGAGTCACCAATGTAATTAAATATTACAAAAATATTTTTTTGTAATTATAATAAATTATATCATTTTAAGGTAATTTATTTTTTTTAAAGAAGTCATCAACTCAGTTGGATTTTACGGAAATATCCTTTCGAAATTAAAAAAATTTTACTATTTTAAGATAATTTAATCTTTTAAATGGTCATCATCTTAGGATATTATTTCAGGGTAATTTAGTCTTTTCTTTAAAAAGAAAAAAGAAAAATAAGAATATATTCGATGATATTTGAACTTGCATCAATTAGATTAGTAAAATTTTAAATTTATAACTCAACTAAAACTTTATTTTAATGCATTTTATACATTTTTATTGTAATATCCACAATTTAAGCTTATAATTAAGTGTACTACTGAGGTAATATCACCATTAATTAGAGGTGTGTAAAACTCGATTCGATTTAAAAAATAAAAATTGAATTTTGAGTTTTGAGCTTTGAGCTTTGAGCTTTGAGCTTTGAGCTTTGAGTTTATCAAATTCAGTTATTCGAGTCAATTCGAATAAGTAATTCGAGTTTAAAGTTTGAATCGAAGTTGAATATTACAATTCGAATAACTCAAATAATTCAAATAACAAATTGATGTAAATACTCCTTTGGTCCCTATCAATTTTGAAAAGAGCAAATTGGTCTCTTTCTCAACAAAATTACAAAAATAAAATTAAAATAATTTTTAAAATTCAAAATATTTATAAAAATTTCAAAATTTATATTTTAAAAAATTATAATAATTTTTAAAATTTATAAAGAATATATAAAGAAAGTTAAAATTTTAAATTTTTTCTAAACTGATAAATTAATTAATAATTCAAGTTCATCATACTAAAAATATCTTAGTTTTTACTAAAAATATGGTTTCAAATTTATGTACTCTAATATGGAATTAGTTATACCGTAATAATATTTTAATTTGAAATGTTTAATTTTTAATTTAACTCAAACAATTTCACTCGATTCGATTCGACACGAATTTCATTTCACTTGATTCGATTCAATAAAATTTCAAATCGAGTTAGGATGATAGAATAGGATTCGTCAACTTGATTAACACAAAATTTTTCATTCGATTCAATCAAACGTTCGCCCCTACCCTCAACTAGTGGTCTTTCCATAATTAAAATAAATTAAAAACAAGTAAAATGCATATGATGAGATTTGAACACATACCAATTGAAATTAATAAAATCTTAAATTTACCATTCAACCAAAACTTCATTTTAATATATTTTATACATTTTATTGTAATATGCACAATTTATTATCTTTATCAGTTGTATATGCTAATTGAGTTAGTTTCACAAATTAACATTAACTCATAATTGATAATAAGTCAAAACCATGATAAATAATTGTAGTACATTTAATATTATTTATTTGATGTATTTATGTGTTTAATTTTCATTTTCCTCATAATTTAATATATTTTTATTTTAATATTGTACATATTTCATGTGTTATTATAATTAATTAGTTTTAAACCATACATTTCATTATTTATTGTATGTTTTTTAAATAAACATTTGTGTTCTAAAATTGTGATTTCGCACAAATACATGTGTGATAAAATTTCTAGTCTCAAATAATTATCATTTAATTAAATAATAATTACTTCACGGTGATAATTGAATACAAATAACATGAGTTTAAATTTATTATTTTATAATTGTTTTGTTATTATCATTTTATATTATTATAATTGTATTTTTATTTATTAATATTATTCAAGAAAAGAAAAGAAAAGAATAAAAAGTAAAAAAATGAAAAATGAAATTATGTTTTCATAATAGAAGATCTCCTTGTACTTACCAATCATAGAACTGTTGTCTACACTATTGTAAAGATGAAGGGTAGAGAAAAGACTCTCCCTTGATGATCTTTGTTGTCGGAGATAATGGCAGAGTGAGGAGATCGACGGTGGCTTTAAGGCTTCACAATCGCAACTTTGCTTAGACTTAAAAAAATGAGCTTTTTTATGTTTTGTGTTCGGAAATAATGAGAATAGAGTAAAAATTCTAAGGAAAGGCCCTTAATAGTTTATTTTCTCCAATTTTGTTTAGACTTAAAAAAATGAGCCTTTTTATGTTTTGTGTTCGGAAATAATGAAAATAGAGTAAAAATTTTAAGGAAAGGCCCTTAATAGTTTATTTTCTCTAATTTTGTTTATTTGAATGTATATATATTAATGGGTTTAATGTTATGTGCCAATCGCAAACTATAAGATTCGAATTCTACATAGGAAAGTAAAGATTTCTTAATGGGGTTTATATGGACATAGGCTCTCCAACCTCAATAGCTAGTTTTTAGGGAATAGTTCTCCAAAGGTTCGTATAAATTGGTATTAGAGCCAACCATCATGTTTTCTTATTTACAATTGTGCGACGCAAGTGGTGGTGCTGATGTTGTAGTGTTTGCTTCAGGCTAGATTAAACTAATGCGAACTACGGGACTTGGATCCCACATAGGAAAGTAAGAGATTTCCTAATGGTGTTTATATGGACCTAGACTCTCCAACCTAGGCTTTTGTATATAAATAATCCAAAAAAATTAATTAATTACGAAAATGGTTAGGAGAAAAATTATTTATGAAAATGGGCAATTTTAACTTGTGCCCAACGGTCTTTGCTACTATGTCAGGAGGCACCAACCTACTTTTCCTTCAATCATGCTTTAATCATTACATTTAAAAAATATATATTTTTTTAGTAATGTTGTGTAAAACCCCGAAAATCATTATACTATAAAGGTAATATTAAGTGAGAATTGGGTGCCATTGATTTCCCGATAAAGTAAAATAAGAAAATGAAAGTGACAAAAGAGAAGGTTGAGGAGTATTAAAGAAAGTTGAATTGAGAAGTATGTTGTGATATACTAAATTAAAGTAAGGACCAAATTGTAAATATGTAAAAATTTTGAGGTTCAAGTATAATTATTTAAAATTTTAAGGGTTAAAGCATAAATATGATAAAATTGAAGGACAAAAAGTGAAAATAATCTAATTTCTTATTACATGAATTTGGTGTGCATGGACCAAATTGAAAAAGTATAGAAATATAATGGATTAAATCACAATTTTACCAAATTAAGTAAGAATTCAAAGATGGAATTTTGAAGAAACATGAAGGGTAAAATAGTCATTACCCAAATTAGATAATTATATGGTGTAATAATTAAGGATGAAAAGTGTTGAAACATGATTGGTTGAATATTTTATTATTATTTTATTATAAGATATTTATTAATATTTTATTTAATTAAAATTAATATAAAAGAAATTCTTCATCTTTCACCAAAGCTTCCAACGTCCATAAAGAGAGAAGAAACAAAGTTTTGATTTCTTTACAATTTTGTCCTTTCATCAAAAATTTATTATTTTCACTTAAAAATCAAAGGAATTTTCATAATCACCAAGAGAGAAAAATGATAAGGAGACTATGTAGAATAAGGGTTAGTTTAGCAATGCTTCTAAGAAGCACTTTTGGGACAAAAAGCACTTTTGAGATAAAAACATTCCTAAATAAGACAGTTTTGAGAGACAAAATGCTTTTCAAATGCTAAATATTGGCTAAACGTAGAAGAAAAAAAAATTTAGCTTTTGTTGCAACCAAAATCACATTTGGATGCCGAATTACTTTTTCACCTTCATTTAAACACAGCAATGGTATTTTTTTATTACTCAACACCAACCAAAATCACTTTTTCTTTGGTTCTTTCAACTTTTACAGCAGTTCTTTGAACTACTTTCCCTTCTTTCATTTTCTTTGAATAGAAATCTAATTTGTAAAGTACCAGTGGAAGAGGACTTGCCCTTTATCTTCAAAGACATTTATCTTTTGATCTTTTTTCCTTTAAGGTATGGTTTTTTTTTATTTTCTTTTTCCTTTTCTACTTTCTCCGTAAAAGGTAAACGGCTTTGGCCTTCATCTAAAAATGGGTTTTGTTTGGTCTCCTTCTATTCACTTTGTTATTCTTAACTCTTGACAAGTTGTATACGATTCGCATTTTTTTTAATTGATAGTGTAATGTACAATAATTTGTTGATGATTCCCTATCAAATTCCTCATCAAATGCTTGACTTTACTACTGATTTCAATCTATAAATGAATATCAGTAGTGAATTTACCTCAACTATTTGAGAATTCCCTATCAAATTTCTATGATTTTCTTGTTTGTTCCACTGGCTGAAGAAGCACATCCACCAAAAGCACGAGCCCAACTAACTGTCACTTGTATGCTTTTAAATATATGTCCATATATATAATGTTTAACTTGTAAAATACTTATCTAGAAAATTTGTGAATAGTATTGTCATATGCAAAGCATGGTTGATATATACAAACTACATTTAAAGATTATTTATTTATATTTTAAGAAATTATTGTAATATTGATTTTCAATTTTCTATATGTGATCATATATATTTATATAATAGATGAAAAATGCTTTGATTGTTGAAGTTAGTGGTGAACAAGTTAAAACAATATGGGATAAGAGATTGACAGAAATATTTAGTGATATTTGTATTAAAGAGGTATTCAAAGGCAATATAGACATAGTACTCATTTAACTAAAAAAGGGGTGGCTGAAAATAATGGTCAACTTTGAGAATGAAAAAGGCAAGGCTTATTCACAAAGATAAAAATAGGTGGGATGCCTTAAAAAAAGAATGGAAGGCTTGGAAAAAGCTTAAAGGCTAAGATACTAGCCTAGGGTGGAATCCTATAAAAGGAACCATTGATGCATCGGATGATTGGTGAGAGAGTAGGTTAAAAGTACATTAATAATTCTTATCATTTTTAACTTTTTTCTTGTAATGGCTCGAAAGTCAGTGGTGTCGAAAAATATGATTTCGAGACCCTGTTTATGTAAACCAGATTTATAAATATTTTTATTCAATATTTACGAATTTATATAGTAGGAGAATTGAATTTTGGATAGGTAATTTTATCGAATAAGTGATTAATTAAGTTACAGGGATTAAATTGTAAAAATGGTAAAAATTCAATCAGTAGAGAAATTTTCGTTGGAACTTAAAGTAGGGCCTAACGTGGCAAGTTTTCCACTTATGAATGTTAGTAGATGGTGGAAAATGATGTTCAACATTAATAAGGTTAATTTGGTAATTTAATATTTAGTTATAAAATGAAATATAAATAAAAATAAAAACAAAAGGTGCATGGAAAGAGAACACTCATCTCTTCTTCAATGCAAATCGAAATTAACAAGTTGAGGAAAAAGAAGAATCGACCTTACGGTCTTAAAATTAAAAGCTTCAAGTGGTTAGTTCAATTTAGACCTTTCATTGTATTTTTTATGTTTTTGAAATCCTGAGAGCTCAATCTTGTAACGCCCCAATTTTCGGGAATTCTGTGAATGTTGACAAAATTTCATGCTTTGATTTTGTCATTTGTGAGTGAAATTATGAAATAGGACCTATGTGAAAATGTTTGAAAATGCTATAGGCTAAATTGAAGTGGCCAAATAAATAGGAGTGCAAAATAGGAGGATTTGCATGACAAACCTCCCATTTTACATGAAGTGGCCAGCCATCATGTTGTTGTAGACAAAATGTGCACTTGATATCCATAATTTATGGTACAAATTGATACAAATTGATAATAGGTTAGGTAAATGTTCCATGATAATAGGTTAGGTAAATGTTCCATGCTAATGGGTTAGGTAAATGTTTCATGATAATGGGTTAGGTAAATGTTTCATGATAAGAATATCATGTCTTTTGTATTAAAGAATTAAATGGATGAAATATGAAGTTTTATTAAAAGAAAAAGGGGTGAAAAGAACAAAGTTTTGTCCATCTTTGTTCATCATAGCTGAAAGTTAGAGAAGAGAAAGGAGAGGAGAAAGCTCTTGAGTATTTGGTCATTAGGAGGAGGAAAATTGACGGTAAGTTCTTGGTACCTTGCTTCTATTTTGAGGTTCATGAGTTCTTCTTGATTCTACCTTAACTCTTGAAGTATATTTTGATTTTTAGTTGTGTTGTGAGCATTTGGTCATGAATTAAAATGAAGGAAATGGTTGTTGTTTCATGTTCTTTTGATGAAAAATGGAAGATATGTGAAGTTGAGCCAAACAAATGAGCATGCATGTGCCTTAGATGCTAAAGGAAAAATCGGCTAACATGTTGTGCTTTGAAATGATGAAATGGAGATTATGCTTAAGTAAAAATCATAGATATGTGATGATTGATTGGTGATATACATGTTTAAATAACATGCATGCAAGATAGGTGTATGAAAGAGTGATTTGGTAATAAATCTGCTTGGGACAGCAGCAGTAACGTGACTTTGGAAAATCACCATAAATTGTGGGAGATGAATTAGAAGCTGAATAAATTATGTAATTAAAGCTTATTGAGTCTAGTTTCTAATGAAATAAACAAGAACATATTTTGAATTCTGTACAATGAGAAATTTGATTCGTAATGAAGAGTGGTCAGATTAGTCAAACAGTGAAACATGGGAAACTTTGAGAAAAATCTGGTATTGATTGGCTAAACCAAAAATTCTGAAAATTTTATGGATAGAAGATATATGAGTCTATTTTCAAGGAAAATTAACGGAACTTGATTTGGAGTTTCGTAGCTCCATTTATAAATGATTTAGTGACTGTTGCTCAGGAAGACAGCTTGCAGTGAAATTATGATTATGTGGTAAACATTGACAAAAATTTGTTAATGAGTTGCTTATTGTTTTCTTATAAGCTTACAATGATCTGTAGGTGTGGTTGGCCGAATATTGTAAGGGGTTAATACGTAGTTCGTATTTGAATAGTTAGATTAACGTGTTAGTAATCCAATTGTAGGCAGTTCGTGTGTGGATCTCACAAGATATCGTCGCAAACAGGTGTGTAACTAACACCCTCTTTCTTAGTCTAGATCGGCAAAAGCCGAAATGCCGAAAACCGGTATTTTGTAGATTTGCGAGTGTGCGAATGCTCGTGAGGTAAATCGATTAATGTTTTTGGTAAGCTGCAATGTTTGGATTGCAAAGTGCATGATTTCTGTGCCCTCGATATTTTTGGGCTTAATGGGCCAAAATTGGAATGATGGGCCAACGGGCCCAATTCGGTAAGAACCCTCGGTACGTGATTCTGTTAGTACGTGAAAAGTAGGAATATGCATGAAAAACCCTAAAATAGATAAATTACTGAAATACCTTTAAAAGTGGAAAATTTACGCTTTTACCCTAAGAGATAAATTACCAAAATACCCCTAGGGTTAAATTGACCTAAATGCATGTTTGATGTTGTTATTTACTTGCATGCCATGTTGTTATTATCGATGCATGGACTGGGATATTGACAGAGGAAGTACTGAAAGTGGCTTGTCCACGATCTTGGAGGCTTTACCTCAATTTATCGTTAACTGAGCAGAAGTGCTGCAATGTGGAGTGTTAAATTTGGGTGGGTTGAGCTATTCCCACATGGAGTGTATGGCTGGTACGGGTGGAGTGTAGTGGTTGGTGGGTTGAGTAGTCTCCCAAATGGGCTTGCATATGTTTCTTGATGTTGCATGTATTTTGAAATGGGCCTATGGGCCATACATTATCTGAATAAGAGGCTAAGGCCCGTTTATTGTAATCTAAAAGGGCTCGCCCGAACCATCATTACTGAATGGGCTTAGGCCCAATAGGCTTGAGCTGACTTGGGCTTTGAATGGGTTTTCCTTACACACCTGAGTTTCCCAAACTCACCCCTTTTAGTTTCATCCACGCAGAAATCCCCAACCATAGTGGGCTTGGAGTCGTGAGGGAATTCGGAGTGGCCACCCGCTCGAAAGTTTGATTTTCTTCTCATGAATGGACATCCTTTTAATTACGTTTGAGGTTTTGGGCTTTTAAATGTAATAAGGCCGCTTATTTATTTTGATGGTTTTATATGTTTTATTAAAATAGATAATATTTATTTTAACTGTTGAAATTGGATAGCTTTAGGGCGTTTTCAAAAACAACAGTTGATTTCAAAATAACACGACAACAAGCAAAGCTTCCGCAATGAAAGTATTTTCCAAAATTAATCACTTTTCCTAAAAATGACTTAATCAAATCGGTTTCCTAGAAATATCCATGACGTTAAGGTGTGGCAATGGCGGTATGCATGTCAGGATTGGATCCGAAGGAGCTTGGTACTTAGCAATCCGATGGACTCACCACCTCTTTTCCGGTTTCCTACCGGTGCATGACTTCCTTTCACTTTAACCCTTAATGAATTAATCTTTTGAACATCAAGTACGATTTTCTTGACTTAGAATGGAAATTTTTTTTACGTTTTGATGTGGCATGCCGGATCCGGCCATAACTTCTGGGCCGGGTTTGGGGTGTTACAAATCTAGCTAACCCATGTGATATTTTTCAAAACTGTTAAAGTTTTAGAATGATTCCATGGATGAATTTTTGAAGTTTTACGTATTAGATGGATAGATTTTAAGCTTAGGAGTGAAAAATAACTAAATTGTAAAGTTAAATTGTAGTTTTGTACAAAAGGAACTAAAATGCATATATTTTAGAATTTGTGGTAAAAATGAGAAATAGGAGGTCTAAAAAGGACTATAGTGGAATCGATTTTAAGGATGAAATTGAATAAATTTCAAAATATGTAACACTTTACGATTTATTGTAAATTGAGTTGGAAAAATAATGTTGAGCTTTTTCGTATTAATTTTTGTAGCGTTGATATGGGTGCATTAAAAGGAACAGAGAAGATGAAAATCGACGACAAGTAGTTTGAATTTTGGTAAGTGTTTCTATGGTTTAATACTTATTAAATTTTCATATTTTTATGACATTATATATTGTATATTGCTAAGATTGATTGTTTGGTGACGAAAGAAACGATTTGGGATGTTTACAATTGATTATCAAGACACATACTAAAATAAATTGATGCATGATAATAAAGTCAGATTATATTGCCATTGAGTATGATTGGATTGAAGTATTGAGAATATAAAAACCAGGTTATGAAGTGGAATTTACTTGAGCCATAAAATAAGTGATGAAAGCGATCAACAGATCAGTAGATAAGACTCAACAAAGCCATCATCACCGAGCAACCCAGGGTGGCAGGTCATCGTTTCTAGGCAATCCAGGATGACATAAATGAGTTAAAATATCATCATTTTTGAGCAATCCGGGGTAGTATTCCATCATCACCGAGCAACCTAGGGTAACATAAATAAATTATGAAACCATTGTTGCTAGGGAATTTAGGGTGATAAGCCATTGTTGCTGGGCAACCTAGGATGGTAGTCATCATTGTCGGATAATCCAGAATGACATCAAGAAGTGAACAAAGATGGATTTAAAAGTTCAGAAAACACAATAGAAGTAGACTACAAAATGATGTTCATGGATATGGAAATGAAAAAGAAAAAAAGTTGGTGATTAAAATCATCTTGAAACCTAATGGCATAGAACATTTTTGTTAACCTAAATGTTATAGATTGAATGGTTTTTAATGTACCATTCTAATATATAAGAGATAAAGCATTATTTACTTATCATGAGGTTTTACTTTTTGTGCCAGGTTAGGTCTATAGCTACGTTTTGTATTTCACCCCAGCGTCCAACCGAGGCCCCAGACTCCTTAAAGCTCGTATTCCATTTTGGTTATGTAATTGGCATGTACCTAGGGTTGTCACTTTGAATATTTTGGTCGTTAATGAATGTTGGATGTAGTTTTGAATGTTTTTAGAGAATGGTTATGTTATGTGTGAAATACTTTTTCTTAATCATGATATGGCATGTTTATAAGATTTGTTTAATAAATTAGTTATCTTGGATAATGGTTTATAAATGGAAATGAAATGGTATAAGATGCACAAATAGGTAAACTTATAACAAGGTTATATAATATATGTACTAATCCTGGAAATGGTTGCTTTAGCTTCATGTCAAGTAAAGGTTGAAGCATGGATGCCATATATTGATTGTAAAATTATTGATTTTGGATGATCATGAATTGGTCAAACTCGGATGGAATTGTTACTGATATGTTTATGGAAAATGTTAGAATACTTCTTCTTTTGAATCGATTGTCTTTATGTTTAAATCAATTGTTTTTCTATTTGAATCGATTTTTTATTATTTAACCTGATTCACACCCTAGCATAAATGTCTGCATGTTTGTTGTTGCTTATTGTTCGATAGGAATGGTTATTATAATTTATTGTGGTTTGAGTTTGTTGTTAAACATTTGTAACTCTATTGTTTTATACAGTAGCATCCATAGCTCGATAAATTGAAATGATTGTTAAATGGAATAAATGTTTGGTATAAAATGTTTAGATGAATTGAAATGATTCATTTTGAGTTGAATGCGATTGAGGTACCTTAAGGTATATTGGTTAGAAATAGGACTGGATTATGTCTTTAAATGTGATTTGGTGCACTGGTAATAAGTTTAAGAATTGATTGTTGCATGTATATGGCTTAGGTAAAAGTTGGGTTTAGGTAACTGGATTGTAAAGGTTTATTTTTGTGCACACGAGCTAACACACAATCGTGTGTCACACATAGGCATGTGATACAACCGTGTGCAACTTTGTAATTAAAAGGTTTCAGGTTAGCACGATCTCAATTTGTTACATGGTTTAAGGACACAGTTGTGTGACTCCCTTTCACATGGTTTTAGTTAGTTACACAGCTTGGCAACATGGTTGTGTTATCTAAGCACACACGGCCACAATCTGTCACATGGCCTAGGCATAAGGCCGTATAACCTTTATTTTCTAAAGTTTTTACACTTTTCATTTAGTTTACAATTAAATTCTTACATGTTTTCGGCTTGATTTAAAAACTTTTGTAAGTCTGTTTGAGATTTAGTTTGGTTAGGATTAACGTGAAACAAGATTATTTATGATGTAGTATGAAATCTTTTAAGTTTAAATTGTACTTTCAACTATTATATGTTCTGTGATCTGTTGTGACATCTTGTAGCTTGAGTCTTATGATTGAACCGGGTTAGGGGTGTTACATTTTTTATTTATGAGGTTATTGATAATTTCTTATGTAACACCCCTTACCCGTATTCGACGCCAGAACAGGGTACTAGGCATTACCGGACTCACATAACCAACAATCGTACAGTTCCAATCCATAAATTTGTGTCCAAATTAAAACCATTTGTAATTAATCATAAAGTCCCTTATACGAGCCTACGAGGCCCAAAACATGCTTTGGAAGTGGTTCAGGACTAAACCGAGAACTTTAGAAATTTTTACAAAACTTAGAAAATTTTCCACTATATAGGGGTCACACGCTCGTGTGAATATGGGACACGCACATGTGGGCAGGACGTATGGTCACACACGCCCATTTCTTGACCCCGTGTAACTCTCTGACTTGTAACTCATGAACAAATTGAGATCACATGGCCAAGTTACAGGCCCGTGTACTAGGTCGTGTGGTTAATTAATTAAATTCAAATTAGGTACAGGTTTCTCAAGGCCAAGACACACGCCCGTGTTCTAGGCCGTGTAGCATACACGGCTGAGACACACGCCCGTGTCTCTGCCCATATGCCCAATTTTGAGCATTCTATTTCTCAAAATTAAGGTGCAAGAGACACATGGCCTAACCACATGCCCGTGTTCCATGCCGTGTGTCACATACGGTCTAGACACATGCCCGTGTGTCTGCCCGTGTGGACAAAATAAAGCCATTTCCTAGTTTCGTTCTCACCCAAAATCACCCAAAAACCAGTACATGAAACACTCAACCAATTCCAACCATTTCAAGCATTCAAATTTGGCAATTCCATCATTCATCAAGGCATACCATTTCATGCATACATGGTTACAAATTCACCTTAGCTTAACTTAGGCATTAACAACATTTAATCACATGAACTTAGCATAACACATTTGTATATATATATATCACAATAGCTTACTAAATCATACCCGAAATGAATCATTACGAGCCATTCCAATGGCTAGGTTACAAAATAACATCTCAAGCCACCATTGGCCAAGCTGTCCTATACATGCCATTATACCAAAATAAATTTATTAAGTATACCCAAAATGTTAGTTGATAGTGTGACGTTGCTCTAATGATCTTCCAACCTTCACAAGCTTTCGAGCACTGTAAGACAGGGGAACAATAAAAGGAGTAAGAATTACATGCTTAGTAAGTTCGTATAACGAAAATTAAACTTACCAATCTTGATTATTAAATCTAAACATACAATATCTTGTTTCCATCTATTTGGCTAAATTTTCCTAAGCACATACATTCAATCAAACATGTTAGTCACCAAAATATTTATATAAATCAAGTAACATAGATGAGCTCATCAAGCAATATTTTATCTAGTCATTACTATTTCATCTCAAGCTTTTCATGACAAGTCAAGAGTTATATGTCCTTTGAATCATTGAATTCCAATGAATGCTTAAGTAGTACACTCGAAATGTGCGATTCAACAATTCGTCAATTTCTTATTCAAGGGTACCCATTAGGGCACTTAACCAAGAAACACTCTCTTGAGCCACATATCATTTAACAAGATTACCAGCCCATACTAAATCTGTAACGACCCGAATTTTACAGTTACCGAAAAAGTGTATTTTCGGGTCTCCGTTTCTGAAAAATGGATTCGTAAATATTTATTAAAAATATTTACGAAGTCAATTGAGTGGTTAATTAGAGTTTAATTAAGTAAATTTAGTTTAATTAAGAGTAATTAGGAAAAATGACTAAATTGAATAAAGGATGAAATTTGAATTGTAGATTAAAAGAAAATGAAGAGGACCAAAATGGAAATTATGCTATTTGTCCTAAGTGAGTGGCATAAACATAAAAATCTGAGATTTTTATGTGTTAAAATATATATTAAATTATTATTATAGTATAGTATATTATATTATATATTATATTATATAAATAAGTAAAGAAACATAAGAAATGAATGAAAGCAAACGAAAGCAGAGAAGAAACAGGGAGAAAGAAAGAAAGAAAAGAAAAGGAAAATTTGGGTTTCAAGGCTCAAAGTTTAATTTGAAATCTCAGCTAAGAAAGGACAAGACAAAGTCAACGGAGTTAGCTCGAAAATTACGGTTTGTATTTCTATAATCCGAACCTAATACTTAATTGTTGAATTTATTTCTTAATATGTATATTAAGTGTTTTGAAGTAAGAATTATTGTGTTTTGCAAATGAAATGGATTGATATAGTATGTGATGAATTTATTGAATTTATATTGATTGAATTGGCGATATATATATAGATATATATATTGAATATTGAATATTGAATATATATTGATTATTTGAATTGAATTGAAATATAAATTGTTTGAAAATTTTAAATATGAGATTTGTGATATTTGGATATTTGTTATTGAAAAGTGAATTGAATTGTATTGAATTATGAATTTATGTGATTAATTAAAATGTGTATTGATTGAAAAAATTGAAAAGTGAATTGAATACCCTATTAATGATGATCGAATTTGAGTCGGATATAGTTGGCATGCCATAGGATTGGAAGTGTTCAGGGATTCTTCGACCTCGAGTCGATGAGACACTGGGTGTCACTATATTTCTTCGGATAGATTCGATGAGGTACTGGGTACCAACTTTACTTCGGCTAGGCCGATGAGACACTGGGTGTCAAATATTGCTTCGAACTATCCGATGAGGCACTGGGTGCCATATTGGTGTGTTTGGTTGGATCTGTGTATCCGCCAAGGTCCGAGTCTTGTTAATAGGGGTAAATAAGTGAAAAGATAAATCGAGTGAATTTGATAGATTGAGCTATTGGAATGAAATAAGAAATTGAATTGAGAATTGAAATTGAGATATGAGATTGAAAACATGAACCAAAAGGTTCATGAAATGAGTGAAGTTCATATGGACGATGATTGATGTTAGAATGAATTAAAATGGTATATTGTTAAAAAGTAAAGTGTGAAAACAAGTGAATTGTGAATATATTGTATAGAATTTATACGGTAAGTAAATGAAAAGAATTGAACAAATATGTTATTGTGTTTGTTATATGACTTGTATAGAATTTATATGGTAAGTAATTGAAATTTTATCTATAAAACAAATAAATGAATACTTATAATTGTTATTGTGATTTTAAGTTTAATTGTTATATTATTAAGTGTTCGGATTATGGAAATACCATTGAGTATACCATACTCAGCCAGACGGTTTGTTTCGCAATGCGCAGTCTAGTAAAGATAGAACGTTGAATCAAGATCCCGATTCGATCCCGAATTCATTAAGGTAAAGTGTGTTAATTATTGGTAACGGCATGTACCTAGGATGTTTTATGAGAGTCATTTAGGTTATAGATGTACTCATGAAATGAGTAAATTATGGTTGGCAACGGTATGTAGTATGAATTTTGAAATTTACTAAAAATTCGTAGTGATTCTAAATTAGTCCCGAATTGAATTTACTGTTCATATTGGACCGCGAGGGCCCATTAAAGGGACGACATCTTAAAACTAGGATGTGTGTAAATATTTATTTTAATTAATGACCGAAATTGGACTGTACTGACTGGTAATGTCTCGTAACCCTGTTCCGATGACGGTATAGGGTTAGGGGACGTTACAAAATCCTTTATATAACGTATGCTTAGGGGAGCTCAATTAGGATTACCAATCTAGGCTAAACCCTAATCATAACGTATGCTCGAGAGGTATTACATCGGGATTACACGTCTGGGATAAAACCTTTTTTATAAAAAGGTCATTAGGATTACTCGTATGAGCTAAATCCCGTTTGCAACAAATGCAGGACCTTACTTGTTTCGGGAAAGCACACACATTCGTCGGAATTCAACATCCAATCGGGACTAACCCCTTTACCACCATTTCAAGCTTATTTTCATTTTTCATCATAGCATAAAAGCGAAGCACATTAACATAAATCACAATACATACAACACAACAATTAATTAACATAATTACAAGTCCGATTAAGTTACACGAACTCACCTCGACACTTGTTCGCGTAAAAGTCTACTAATCCGAAATCTTTTCTTTTCCTCGATATAACCTCGAATTAGTGTTTTCTGAATCTATATAAATAAATTTAATCATCAATTTCATACATTTCATACATTTCATACTTAAACGAACTCAATTTATGTCCTAGTAAAAATTACCATTTTGCCCCTAACTTTTCCAAATATTCTATTTTCGTCTCTAGGCTCGAAAAATGAAACTTGTGCAAATTGCTCCCTACTCCAAGCCTAACCAGAGCCCCATTAAAAATTTTACTTTCACAAGTTTACATTTTAGTCCCTAAATCAAGTTTTCATCAAAAATCATTTTGCAAAAATTGTTTATCTATCATTAATCTTTCATTTTTTACCATAAATTTCTAATTTCCAGCATAATACATCCATGAACCATTTTCATACCTTGATAACTTTTCAAATTAATCCCTCAAATAGAGAGATTAAGCTATCCCGGTTTTAAAAATACCAAAATTACTAAAAACAAGACAGGGAAACTTACCCAATTAGGCCTTGAAAGCTTCTTTTCTCTCACCTAGGGTTTTCATGTATTTTTAAGGTTAAATATGACAAAATAAGATGATATTTCTTTTTTATCATCTTTTAATTTAATTAATTATTTCAAATTCCAATTTAGTCCTTGACCTTTTTCTATATTTCCATCGATGAGTCATCATGAAAATTCTACATACTTTTCTTAATAGTCTAATTACTATATAAGGACCTTAATTTTTGAATTCCATAGCTATTTGATCCTTATAGTTACTAGAATTCAACTTTCGCATTTTATGTGATTTAGTCCTTCTCGTAATTAAACACTTAATCGAAAAAAATTTCATATCAAAAATTTCACACATCATTTCTACCATATTACAGGCCATATGATAAAATAAAAATAATATATATTTTGGGTTGGATTTGTGGTCCCGAAACCACTGTTCCGATTTCACTGAAAAATGGGCTATTACATCTTACTAAACTATCAATTTATATGCAGGTTGTACCTGAAGCTAAAAAATTTAGAACTTCGAGCATTGATCCTGAATTTGAAAGGATGTTAGACCAGATATTCATGGCGATAGTTGCCACCAGTCATAAAGCATGGACACCTTCTTCAGGTACACTCCTTAGTGAATTTTTTAAGGATGCTGACAATGAGATACTTGAAGAGAATGAGGAAGAAAATGCGATAAGTGATGTTCACGTTTCAACTCAAGTGGGACGTGCCTTTGATGGAAACAATAAAAAAAGAATAACACTTGAGGCAGAAACTTCAGATTTTAAAATTGGAAGGAAGAAATCCTCAAAGTAAATTGAAGGGAGTACAAGATTTTCCAATCAAATTGAAAAATTATATAATACAACTAACAATATGAGTCAAGCCACATCTAGTTTGACTCATGTTATGGATCCATATGGTATTCCACATGCAATCAAAGTGCTTGACAGCTTGTTGGAGGAAGTTCTAGAAGCTAGTTCATTATACTTTTTCTCACTAAATTATTAATTAATAATGATAAGTGAACTGTGTATTTATCAATTAATCCCAAAATTAGAGTTTGCTGGCTTAAGAAGAAACTTGAGGAGAGTTAAAATTTTCCAATATTCTAAGGTCTTGAGATATTTACTATGTGACTTATAAATGTCATCCATGTGTAATCTTTGTTTGACTATTTAATTTTGTGTAATCTAGTTTTATCAATATTTGTTTATGTTCAATTTTTGGATATAGAATTTGTTCACAGGTAAAGAGTATGATTGACAATTCATGTTGTGATGGAAGTGATGACAAAAGGGAAACTAAAGAGATTTTACAACTTATGAAAATATTTTAAGACGGACCCTTATCGTTCTTGGCTTTCAAACAAATGATCTTCTCTGCTATTCTCATACCATAAATTTCCTCGAGTGTGGGCTTAATCAAATCGAATCAAACACAGAAACTAGAAATAATTTTCTATTCTTTTGGGGGTGAAAACAAAAATTCTCTTCTTAAATGAAAATCGACAGAATCGTTATTCCAAAAAATATATTTAATTCTAAGAGAATAAAATAAGAACCTTGTTGAATTGTATAATTTTATTTCAACTAGAACAACGAACTCCTTGTCTAACTAGAAGTTAAGGTGGAGGCATTAACTAGGGTTGGTTGTCCACCCTATTAACACAATGGGCTTTTAGGCCTCTTTCATATCGGGTCCTATTACGAGTACTTTCTAAGTTTTTAACCCAATAATTTATAATTTGATCCAACTCAATATTTTTTTTTCTATTTCCCAAAAAATAAACTTCAATATTTATATTAAATAATTTTCTCATTCTCAATTTACCCCGGTAAAATTATAACGATTTTATCCCTGGTAAAAACTCTAAGAAAATAGATCTAATATTTCACCATTCAACTTGTTCACTATGACCAGGTTTATTTTCATTTTTGGGCTTTAAAATAGCTTAGAAACATAAATTCATTCTTCCGATCATTTTTTAGTAATCCATGGTTTTTTTCAAATGAATCATTTCTCATTTTCATTTTCATTTCCATTTTGAGAAAACTACAATCATTTCCAAATGATTCCATTTCTCTATTTCAGAGAAAACCATAACCATTTCTGAATGTTTTTCATTTCTCTATTTCTATTCATTTTGTTCATGTCGATTCAAAGACGCAATTAATTTCTGGTTTCAATGAGCTAACGAAGAAGCCGATTGGACATATGCAATCGAGGCTCAAATGATTTATAATTAAGTTTTAGCTTTTTGCCTATTAATTATAAACTAATTTAGTTACGAAGTCAATCCACTATAGTATCGTGACTGAGCTCAACCCAATGGCATGCCATCACGAAAACAACTACTTAGTTCTCATCCAATGACCTTGTCATAAATGTGTTTCCCTCATAGGTTATCCTTAATCTTTTTGGGATAATATTCATTTTCCTAATATGATCCTATTTTATCTCATGTTAACCATTACAGCTTCCTTCATGAAAAGTCAATTACTATTAAATAGTCAATCAAGTCATTCATCACAAAGATGAATGACCTATGGCTATATCTACTTTTCATCAACCATGCAATGCCAATGAGAGGATATCATTTACCCATATCTCGGGCTATGAATTCAATTTTTGTGAACGACGCTACATACTGCAAAAGTGGTATACCCAATGCACCAACTTTTGGTTCCTTATCTTTTCAAACTCAGGCTTTAACTTACATCAAAGTATACGAGTCAAACATAATTAATTTGTCATCCAGTCAAGATTTAGGTATGCCACACTATGAACGTAACAAGTGAATAAATCCATAAAAAGATTCAGGATCTATTCTTCTTGGGTCCAGTTCGATGTACAGTCAGTCCAGTCAGTCACATCTATTTCCCTATCTTCTAGGATTCATCCGTTTCGATGCCCAAGGCAAAACATCTCCCTAATTAGACTTGATAAATGACATATTAGTCTTTTAATCATTTTACTCATTTTTTATTACGTTAAGGACATGTTTATGTTAGTCGACTAATATAAGTTGTCTTTCCATATTATGATTTGACCACGTGATACTGCTTAGTATTAGTTAAATATAAGACAACCAATGAGCAACATTTGCTTTCATTTTGCTTTACGTAAAAAAATCATATGAGGACATTATACAAAGTATTAATGTAATTCATGAAAAGTTTTATTAACCAATCTGTTCAAAGAAATTACAAGTGTACATTAACAAAAATACTAACTTAGGGTACCAAATCCAACAAAGTATATATTGAAGCAACCATGCATGGATTCAAAACAGTTAGGTTAGGCATGGATTTGAGAGATCATTGATGGTTATAAATCACATTGCATGATTAACTTTAGGATGTCAAAAATTGTATTCACAAGTTTGTTGAGAGTTTTGGAAACAATATACAATTTGCAAAGTTCAAGACACATATCTTCTTGTGAAATGTTGGGAATTTTTTTGTACATTTTGGGCATCAACGCAAAATTTTTCCAATTTCGAAAAGGATTTCAAAGTTCTGAAGCAACAATAAGTTTATACTTTGCAATTGTGCTTGAGAATGTTTCAAGGATGGCCATTGATATAATTTGTGACACCCATACCCAACCCAATCGCCGGGTTCAAGTATCAAGTGTCGAACTTGACCTGAAATACTTGACAAATTTTCTAACCTTTACTCAATTTCAAAGATAATAACATATTTTCAAATTTTAAATTTCAATTATGTTCTCTACCATAAAAGAGCTAAGTCCTTATAGACATTCTACTTTATTAAACATTAATAACTATTTACAAATTGTAACTAAAGACTTTACTACGGCTACACTAAATTAATCCCTGAGGTGTGGCCTCTAAGGATGCCTCTCTATACGCATGACTGGCCTAAACGCCCATCATGTGAATCTGATGGAGTCTGGTTGGATCCCTTCACATAACCTTTAAGTCACCCTGGCCCTGTATACAAAGTAGAACAACTTTAAGCTCGAACAAAATTAGGGAGAATTTGCATGAAAGAAATCGAAACTCTGAATTTTTAGGCAAATAATGATACAAGTATAGAATTTAAAGTCCTTGGGTACCGTATGGGACTCTGTGATTTCACTAGCATAACCGATGTATAATCTCTTATTTAGCCATAAGTGTGGTCTTCCAAATAGAAAATTATTTTGAGACTTGACCTTGTTTAGCTTCATCTCAAACTTTCATTATACCTTTCCTATATGACTCCTAAAAGATAATCATATACACCAATATGCGAATTGTCAACTACCACTGGCAATTTGTATTTTTCTTTGCCACAGTGGCGGATCCTTTCCTGGATCCTTTCATTCTACACTAAACTCAACATATGTTACCACATTACCCTTGACGATTATCTTCTTTTGACTTAACATGTTGCATAGAACTTTTCTTCTAAGGAAATACATTTAAAGATACCCTCATTTGCGGTCTTAAACATGAGATTCGACTGATGTTTAAGCACCCATTCCCTTGTGGACTAGTACTTATAAGGGAGTTGTAACACCCGAATTGTAACAGCCCTGTTTAGTTAAATCGGAACAGTGGTTTTGGGACCACAAATCTGAGGTTGTAAAAATATTTTAATATTATTTTTTTCGTTTACAACATGTGAATATGTATGTGTGAAAATTTCATGACCTAATTTTATCGTTTAAGTGGTTAATTTGAAAAAAAAGACTAAATCGCGTAAAATTCAAAAGTTGCATTCTATATGATAAAGGTGTCTATTTGTCATGGCTCATTAAATGGGAGGTCCTTATGATGTTATTATGCCATTTATGAGGTTAATGGACATTAATGACCTTATATTATGTGAATTATAATGTTTTAATTAAAGGTTAAAATGGTAAATTGATTAATAAGTTAATATTAATTAATACAAAATAAAAAATGTTCATTTCATTCATCTTCTTGTCTGAAAATAGAGAAAATAATAGGGTTTTGATGCTTTCATCCATTCGGCACTTGCATAGCTTGATTGTGGTATGTTTTGGGCTTGATTTTTCATGATTTTTACGTTTTTGTGATCGTTGCTTCGTGTTCTAACTAGCCTGTGTCTTAATTTCTGAAATTTTTGATGATTTTATGAAGTGCCATTGATGAATGCTTGAGATTTTGAATGATTGTTGATGAATTTTGAAAGTTTGATGATAGTTATTGAAGTTTTGTAAAGTGATTTTTAGTAAAATTTCATAAAAAGGATTAATTTGTGAAAAGTGTAAAATGTGTGTTTAAATTTGTGAAATAAATAAAAATATGGGCTGATATGAAGCTATATGAAATTCAGCTAGCATGAAATTAGAAAGAAATTGTGTAATTAGTGATTTTGTGATATAAGGACTAAATTGCAAGAAATGTAAAAGTTTAGGGCTAAAGTGAAAATTGGCTAAATTATGTGTTTGTGGATGAAATTGTTTGAATTGGTAATTAAATAGATTAATTTTGAATACGTATAGATCCTAAAAGAAAGAAATCGGATCTAGATCGGGGAAAAATGAAAGTTCACGAATAGTCGATTCCGTCCGTCTATTCCCATTACGAGGTAAGTTCATATGCAAATTAATGTCTTTGAATTGAATTATATATGTTATATTATCATTGAATTGCTACAAATGTTGAATGAGCAAGTACGAGCATAAATTGACAAAATTACAACATCCGAAAGTCCCGTACGAACCCTAAGAATAGTATAGGATACGAATGTCATGACATTAGGTTATCAAGATGTGATTACATGTAAGACCATGTCTAGTACATTGGCATTGTATTGAGATTATGTGTAAGATCATGTCTAGAACATTGGCATCGTTAATCGATTTCGTGTAAGACTCTGTCTGGGACAGTGGCATCGATATGGAATAACATGTAAGACCATCTCTGGGATATGGCATTGTACGAGCTTATGTGATTTTCGAGTATCCTTAACGATTCCGAATGGTTCAATGGGAAAATACAAGTTGAGAAAGAATATGTTAATGAGTTAAATGACTCAGGTACATACGAGATTCATACAAGAATTGGAAAGGGAAATGGTTGATGAAATTATAGGTGAATTTGAATATGTATTCATTGAGAAAGGTTTGTGCATCTATATGTGTTTACTTGTTTTGGCCATTGATGAAGATGTTGTGATTCATGTGGTAGATTTATTTGTATATGGCTTACTAAGGTTTTAATGTTTACTTTGTGTGTTCTTTTCATGTTTTATAGATTATCGAAGTTAGCTCGGACTCGGGGATCATCGGGAAACGTCATGTAGCACCCCAAACCCGGCCCAGACGTTATGGCCGGATCCGACATGCCACATCGAAGCATTCAAAACATTTTCGATCCAGAAAGAAAACTTACTGAGTGTTTTAGAGATGATTTCATTATAGGTTAAAGTGAATGGAAGCTGTGCACCAGGTAGGAAACCGGAAAAGAGGTGGTGAGTCCATCGGACTGCTTAAGTACCAAGCTCCCTTTAGATCCAATCCTAGACATGCATACCGCCATTGCCACACCTTAACGTCATGGATATTTCTAGGAAACCGATTTGATTAAGTCATTTTTAGGAAAAGTGATTAATTTTGGAAAATACTTTCATTGCGGAAGCTTTGCTTGTTCTCGTGTTATTTTGAAATCAACTGTTGTTTTTGAAAACGCGCCCTAAAGCTATCCAATTTCAACAGTTAAAATTAGTATTACCTATCTTAGTAATACATATTAAAACCATCAAAAATTACGTGGACAAGCCACTTTCAGTACTTCCTCCGTCAATATCCCAGTCCCATGCATCAGATAATAACAACATGGCATGCAGTAAATAACAACAGTCAAACATGCATTTAGGTCAATTTAACCCTAGGGGTATTTCGGTAATTTATCTCTTAGAGGTAAAACTGTAAATTTTTCACTTTTAAAGGTATTTCAATAATTTATCTATTTTAGGGTTTTTCATGCATATTCCTACTTTTCACGTATTAACAGAATCACGTACCGAGGGTTCTTACCGAATTGGGCTCGTTGGCCCATCATTCCAATTTTGGCCCATTAAGCCCAAAAATATCGAGGGCACAGAAATCATTCACTTTGCAGTCCAAACATTGAAGCTTACCAAAAACATTAATCGATTTACCTCATGAGCATTCGCACACTCGCAAATCTACAAAATACCGGTTTTCGGCATTTCGACTTTTGCCGATCTAGACTAAGAAAGAGGGTGTTAGTTACACACATTTGCGACGATATCGATTGAAATCCACACACGAACCGCCTACAATTGGATTCTTGACACGTTAATCTAACTATTCAAATACAAACTACGTATTAACCCCTTACAATATTCGGCCAACCACACCTACAGATCATAGTAAGCTTATAAGAAAACAAGAAGCAACTCATTAACAAATTTTTGTCAATGTTTACCACATAATCATAATTTCGCTACAAGTTGTCTTCCTGAGCAATAGTCACTAAATCATTTATAACTAGAGCTAAGAAACTCCAAATCAAGTTCCGTTAATTTTCCTTGAAAATAGACTCATATATCTTCTATCCATAAAATTTTCAGAATTTTTAGTTTAGCCAATCAATACCAGATTTTTCTCAAAGTTTCCCATGTTTCACTGTTTGACTAATCTGACCACTCTTCATTACGAATCAAATTTCTCATTGTACAGAATTCAAAATATGTTCTCATTTATTCCATTTGAAACTAGACTCATTAAGATTTAATTACATAATTTATGCAGCTTCTAACTCATCTCCCACAATTTATGGTGATTTTCCAAAGTCACATTACTTCTGCTGTCCCAAGCAGATTTATTACCAAATCACTCTTTCACACCTAACTTGCATGCTTGTTATTTAAACATGTATATCACCAATCAATCATCACATATCTATGATTTTACTTAAGTATAATCTCCATTTCATCATTTTAAAGCACAACATGTTAGCTGATTTTTCCCTTTAACATCTAAGGCACATGCATGCTCATTTGTTTGGCTCAACTTCACCTATCTTCCATTTTTCATCAAAAGAACATGAAACAACAACCATTTCCTTCATTTTAATTCATGACTAAATGCTCACAACACAACTAAAACCAAAATATGCTTCAAGAGTTAAGGTAGAATCAAGAAGAACTCATGAACATCAAGATAGAAGCAAGGTACCAAGAACTTACCTTCAATTTTCCTCCTCCTAATGACCGAATACTCAAGAGCTTTCTCCTATCCTTTCTCTTCTCTAACTTTCAGCTATGATGAACAAAGATGGACAAAACTTTGTTCCTTTCACCCCTTTTTCTTTTAATAAAACTTCATATTTCATCCATTTAATTCTTTAATACAAAAGACATGAAATTCTTATCATGAAACATTTACCTAACCCATTATCATGAAACATTTACCTAACCCATTATCATGGAACATTTACCTAACCTATTATCATGGAACATTTACCTAACCTATTATCAATTTGTATCAATTTGTACCATAAATTATGGATATCAAGTGTACATTTTGTCTACAACAACATGATGGCTGGCCACTTCATGTAAAATGGGAGGCTTGTCATGCAAATCCTCCTATTTTGCACTCCTATTTATTTGGCCACTTCAATTTAGCCTATAGCATTTTCAAACATTTTCACATAGGTTTTATTTCATAATTTCACCCCTTTTTTCTTATGGAACAAAAATTAACTAAAATTGCCGGGTTCTATCTTAAGCTTGGGCCTTCTAGAGGCCCACTAACATAATTAAACCTATGCCAACATTCACAGAATTCCCGAAAATTGGGGCATTACACGTCATCACACTATCAATCATCTCGTTGGTACTTTTGGAGCTTTGTATATATATGGTATATGGCGTCTATAGGCTAGTGTCATTTTGGTATGTTTTGAGTTATGATATTAGCCATGAGATTTGGCTTGTAAATGTTGATAAATAAGGCCATTTAAGTTGGCTTGAATTATGGGTTTAATATGTGATACATGAGATGTATATAATGTTTTATGTGTTGCCTTTGTTTGCTATGATTGTTGATATGATTAAATGGTTGCTCATTTGGTAAGTTATTAATGCTTGAAGAGAGGTAGATTATGGTATGATTTACAGATGAGAAATTGATATGTTTTTTAGGCAAGAAATAGGTGATAAGTTGATGGATTAATGCGTTGAAAAGTTATGCAAGTTAGATGATTTTGGCATTGTAAAATGCTATGTATTGGTTGTGGAATTGAGTAATTGAAATGGTTGTAAATAGATGGCATTAAATGTATATAAATTGGCAGGTTTTTGTTGCTTATATATGTGTTGAAAAGATACCATTTTGATGGCAAGGTGTGCATGAGAAAAGGGTGACAAATTAGCTTTTCGAATGGCCTATTTTTGTCCACAAGGGCAGAGACACGGGCGTGTGTCTCAGTCGTGTGTGACACACGGTCATGTTACACGGCCGTGTGTCCCCTAGGGTACCCTTTCAAATTAAGGAAGTATACCTTACAGTTTTGACACAGCCTAGACACACAGGCATGTCTATTGGCCGTGTGTGACACACAACCTTAGCACATGGGCGTGTGTGGCCATTTCAAAAGGTACACGGGTCTAGCACATGGGTGTCTAGTCGACCGTGTGACCCAAGTCAGTAACCCCCTTAGATTTCACACGGCCTAGCACACGGGTGTGTCCTCGACCGTGTGGTGCAAGTCAGAATGTATGCCCTATTTTCACACGGCCTATGACATGGGCATGTGACCAATTTTTATATGTGATCGATTTAGTCCTAAACAGCTCTAAAGCATGTTTTAAGGTCTCGTAGACCTATTTAAGAGACTTTGTGTATGTGAATGAATAATGTGCTATATTGAATGTTATATTTTCGGTAATTCCTCGTAACCCAATTCTGGAAATGGATACGGGTTGAAGGTGTTATACGAATTTCTAATAACCTAAAATTAGGAACATAACACCCCTATACCATGTTCAACTTAGGGAACCTGATATAGGAATATTACATTTGGTGCCAAAGTAATTCTTGGCTAATTACTATTATATTTGAACATAAAAATGGAAAAATAATAAATTTAAATAATTTATATTTAAATCCATTACTACTACTTGGGACATGCTTAATTTTTCCTAAGTACATGCCATTCTATTCAAAATTTTAAAACATACCCTCTTGTTGCTTGAAGATGTGATGAGATGAAGACTCGTAATCACAACTCTTCAAAATTTCTGTACCTAATCTGCGAACGGAAACAAACCGTAGCTGAGTATACGCCCGGTGGTATTACTATAATTCAAATACTTAAGGTCAAAACAATATATATACACATTAAATCTTACCACTATTTTACCTTCAATTAATCATTTATGCATTTAAAATTTAAATTTATTCTAATAATATATATCTTAAATAGCTTTTCTTTATTTTAATTATTATATCAATATCCATTTTCATGCATTTCATCAATAACCATTTTATAAAATCATTATTTCATATATTTCATTTCGTATCCCAATTCAATAACTTATTCTATTTCATATCTAAAACTTTACAACATTAGACTTTCAATAATTATTTAAACCAACATTTTTCAATAAAAATAATTATAATTAATTCATAAGATTATATTCAATTAACTTATACACTATTTCATTATTTCCAATTCATTCTATTTTTACTTCTTATTTTGATATCTCAATTTCAATTCACATTTCAATTCATAATTTCACTTTCTCATACTTTCAATAGTTTAATCGATCAATTCATTTGATTTTCTCATTTCATTTATTCAACTGATTTCAATATCAATAATTCGATATTTTAGCAAATTCATAAACCTTAAGTTCATGCTTCAAATCTCACATTTTAATTCCATTCACAAATTCAAGTCACATTTTCAATTTATAATCTACTTTTTCATTTCTTTCCAATGGCTCAATCGATTCAATTCAGTTGATTTAACTTTCCATTTAATTACCCCTATAACAGACTCGGACTTTGGCGGATACGCGGATCTAACCAAACATACCAGATTGGCACCCAGTGCCTCATCAGATGGTTTGAAGCAAAGTTGACACCCAGTGTCTCATCGGCAGAGCCGAAGCAAAGTGGTACCCAGTACCTCATCGACTCTATCCGAAGTAAAATAGTGACACCCAGTGTCTCATTGACTCGAGGTTGAAGTATCCCTGAACTCTTCCAATCCTATGGCATACCAACTATATCCGACTTAGCCCGACTAGTTAATAGGGTCTCCAAATTCACATTTCAAATCACTTTCAATGTCAATTTAACTTTCAATTCAAATTCATAATTCAATTCAATTCTCATTCAATTTAAATTCACTTTTCCACTTTCTAATTAATAAACAATTCAATACCAATACATATTTCAGATAATCACATATAATCATATTTCAAATCAATTCAAACCACTTGTCAATCAATACACAATTCACATATTCACACATATTCATAAACTAATTCATTTTATTTCATTCATATTTTTAATTTATTTCCAATCAAATTCAAATCACTAATTACTTTTCAATCAATATACATTTCAAATACTCACATAGTTTCTTCATTCAATTCAATTTGATTCAATTCAAATCACTCTTAGTTTCCAATCAATATACTTTCAAATATTCACATAATTCATAATTCAATTACTTAATTTAAATCACTTTTAATTTCCAATTTGTTCAAGTTCAATTTCAATAGCCATAAACATTTTTGAATCAATTTCATTCAAATCAATATTATCATCTCAATTGCTTACCTAATTTTACTTACCATGCATTTTAATTAAAATATAACAATTAATAATAAATAGATTTGAATTATAGTAATAAAACTTGGATTTCGTAATTACTCCTCGATAACTTTCTCATTTCCTTTCGGTGCCGATGCCTCGGGTTATTTGCTAAGTACGAAAATAATAATAATAATTTACACTATTAATTACAACACTAATTAATAATAATAATTGAATTTCTATCCAATTTATACCCTAATTCAATTTAATCCTAATTAACTCATTTACTTTTCTAATTCAATTCATACTTTATTTCCATTCAATTTCCTTCCATATTCTACTTAACTATCTAATGTTCATAATAAAACCCTAATTTAAAATTTCTTTCAATTTAATCCTTTAATCAATTCTAACTTGAAATTCATTCAATTAAACCCTAATTCATTCAATAATAATTTAATGCCTACAACACAAAACTTATAGCCTAATTGACAATTTAATCCTTTAATCAATTCTAACTTGGAATTCATTCAATTAAACCCCTAATTCATTATTTTATTCAACATGAACTATGTTTAAAAACCTAAGAATTTCCAAAATTTCAACTTGATTTCAACAAAATTTTGTTCTAAATCTTCTAAAACATCAAAATTAAGTAAAAGGGGCTTGATTGACTTACCTATTAAAGTTTAAAGCTTCAAAACCTGAATTTCTCCTTTTATTTTTCTTTCTTTCCTTCCTCTCCCCTGTTCCGAAATAGCTTCTTTCTTTTCTTCTTTGTTTTTTTTTTCTTTATTTATATATATATATATATATATATATATATATATATATATATTTGTTAGTTAATAATATTAATAATAATAATACATTATAATAATAATATAATAATAAATATCTATTTACTTAAAAAGTAATTAAATAAATATATTACAAATGTATAAATACTATTATTACATTTGTATATTTTTATCACCATACACTTGGCTTTTATTTAATTCAATTCATAATATAATATTTATAATAAATTATTTAATTATTATTATAATAAATATCTTTAGCTTAAAATATAAGTAAATAAATAATTAATTATATTACAAATGTTTACATATATTTATTACACACGTGTTTTATCATCACCCTACATTTGTCAACTATTTAATTTAATGTATAATTTAATATCAATTAAATAATAATAAATATCTATTTAATAACAAATATATGTATTACAATTGTGCACACATATATTTTTTACAATTGTATATTATCATCACCATCCACTTGTCCTTATTTTATTTATTTCATAATAAATATAATATAAATATAATATAATTATTATAATTTAACATAATTAAATTTATAAAAATCTATTTATTTATATTAATTAAACAAAAAAATCTTAGATTTTTGTTTTGTTTGTCGCCTCATTTAATGGAATAGGCTTAATTGCCTATTTAGTCCCTCATATTTTCTTTTAATCTATAATTATACTTTCACACATTATTCAATTTAGTCCTTTTTTTTCCTGATTTCTTTTAATTAAGCAAAATTCACTTAATCAAAACCTAATTAAACACACCACTAGACTCATAAATATTTCTAATAATTATTTACGAACCCTTTTCACTAAAACAGGGGCCTGATATTGCACTTTTTCGATGCCCGTGAATTTTGGGTCATTACAAGGAATGAATAAGAGACTAAACTGAAAGAAACTGTAAGTTGGTGGCCTATATTGGAAGAAAAAGAGAGCTAGAAATCGAATTGGACATGATTAATATCCAATTATGATTCAGTTAGAATGGAACCAGTCGATTTCCTAGTGGGAGCCATAATAATTAGTAGTGCATGGTTTTCATGAGGTTAGAAGAAGCGCAGAAAGAGTTATAAATATCTAGGAGATGGCTCTCAGAGATGATTTTCTTCCCAACCTTGACCAATTTCTTATATTCATATTCTTTGATAGCTCGAAAAAGGAATAACCATGGAAAGTTCTGCATAGAGTAAACTTCATGAGGATTAAGCTGGAAAAGTAGGGAAACTAGCAAGCGAGTAAGGTTCTTAAACCTCCTATGTACATAAGGTAAAGCTTGTGGATGTCAGAACTATTAAAAATGAAAGCTTATACTTTTAAAATGTAGCATAAGTTTAACAACTAGATTTTTTGTTGTAAGCCACTAATTGGAGAATGGAATATCTGGTGTTTGAGAGAAGGAATAAGCTAAGGAAATAACAAGGATTAAAGTGAGTTCCTAACTCTAAACTTGTTATGATTTACATCTTTTAAGTACGCCATGTTGCATAAACATGAGATATGATGGCATGAGCATGCATCACAAGATTATGGTTAAACCTTAAGGGGATAGATGAAGTTTCAAAAGAGAAATGGGGAGAGAACCCATTAGTTACTGCCTCAGGAAAAGCTCGAGACCTTGCGGAGGGAACACTGCGGTTTTTGATCATCAAGGTTAGGTGATGTAAATGAGGTAATAGGAGAAGGATTCAACAAATAGAATTATGGAAAGGTATTTACCACGATGACAATATCAATTAGTCCTTCAGTGTGACACCGTGACAATGGTATATAGCGTAAGACCATAGATGAAAAAAGCTATGCCAGTCTAGTATGAAGTACGTAGCATAAGACCATGGATGAAAGATGTCATGGCTACATGATACACGGTAAAATGGTAATGGCGTAAGACTATAGATGAAAGACGCCGTGGCAGTAAGGAAAATGGTATAAGGTATGCGATGTGAAACCATAGATGAAAGACGTTATGGAAACCAGATATGATGAGTAAGAGTATGGATGAAAGACTCCATGACATCATGAGTTAAGCGTCAGGATGGCGAAGTAGTATAAGACCATGGATGAAAGACTCCATGGCATCCACAAAATAAGTCCATCAGGATAGTAAACACAAAATAAAGATTACTCCGCAGAGGCAGTAAACACTAAGAAAGTCCATAAGGATAAGGGAATGGGATGAGAAGAGATTAAGACCATAACTCAGCTATGGTCACCAACAGAGTCCGCAAAGACATCAAGAGCGAGGCCTGTTACTAGTACGCCACGCATGAGACACCACTTAAGTGGAAGAAGGGTAAAGAAAATATAAGTATGGTAAGAGGATCATGAGGAATTTGCCAATATAGTGATAGATGTAAAAGCCAACAAAACATGGGCGAAGACCCAACAAGAATTAGAGGAAGATAGGTCATTCGAGAACTGGTCTCAATATGGAGATGTAAGAGGGGAAATTATTCGAGGATAGCAAATAATAATATATCATGAAGAGCCACCAGGGAGAGTTCAAAGGAGTTTTACTCGAGAAGTAAATCTCAAGAAAGGAATGACAGTCTCACTCTCAGGATAAGGATACTGTCTTGGATAGTATGTCTGTCAAGATTGTTCCTGATTGAGGAAAGTCCATTGTGGGCTCATCGCAGCAATGAAAATCATAGGGAGGAAACAGGCAAAAGAGAGATGGTAGACTCGTATAGCCATAGGACGGTAAGTTAGTTGTTTATTAAATGGGAAAGGTGGGGTCCCAGGTTAGTCGTGTACATAATGTGGATTACTAGAAGTAACCCTACCACTGCTGCCAAAGGGACGAAACAAGAACGGGTTCACCAGAGTGGCGAGGTCAGTTGTAAGTCAGCACGATACGAAAGTGTTAACAAGTCCTTCAGGACTATCGTAAAGAATGAGCCCGCCAAGGATTAGTCCAACCATGAAATTTCGCTAAGGTATGTATTAAAAACCCTTGGATGGAAAGGGGAGAAAGCCAGTATAAAGGTACAAGATGATAGACGACATACAACCAAAAATGATAGAGGTCATTAAACACCCCATATGCGGTAGGTCTAAAATAGAAAAAAAGACGAAAAGTAAGGATAGGACTCAAGGATGTAAACTTTCCATGAGCAAGAAGGGACTATTTTATTTATGTTAATTTGTTTTATACTTTTGCCCTCATGTGACATGGTTTAACTATGTTGTAATAAGGGAACTCACTAAGTTCATATGAACTTATAGCAAGGTGCTGATGTTCACAGAACTTATGAGGATGATCAAGGACTCAAAGAAAGGACCAAGCCAGATAAAAAGATATCAATGACAGCAAGAAGTTTAGAGTCATGCACATAGGAAAGGGGTACCATTGGAGGATTCGCATCAAAATTAGTAACAGTAAAGTCAGATAGCATATTTAGGATTTGGGTTTTTAGGATGAATAGTCCTTAGCTAAATTTTAAAAAGTCATTTTGTAAACAAACAATCTGAATAGCAATATGAACAATTTGAAGGACTGAACATTCGCTGGCTTACGACCTTAGATGTAAGCTTTATTATTTTATTAGATGGTTTTATTTTTAGATTATTTTATATCAGTTTAGTTAATAATTATTAAGTATAAATTAAATCGTGACGCTCCATACCCAGATTTGGTGGACAGGTCGGTCATGGGGTGTTACAACAATCCTATAGGACCTTTCCAATTTTAGGCCACTTACCAAGAAACTCTCATTAATAGATAGTTACCAGCGGACTACTTCTTTCATAGATTGTTTTTGGCGGACTCCTGCCTTTGATAATCTCAAGCAGACTTTCCCGCATTACTTAGTTATAATGGACATCCTCTTTCTCTATGAATCTCAGGCAAACTTTACTAACTAAAAGGTTTTGGTGGACATTCCCTCAAAGTGGACCTAGGTAGACTTTTACTTTTCAAGTGATCCCTTTGTCAACGACTATTTAGAATCTCAAATTCAAAGAACCATTCTGTAAACACTTTATAAATGATGGTTCTACACCAACTCTAATAGACTCTTATTGATAAATATCTTCCAAAGGAAACACTTTTTCCTTCCACTTATTATAACAACCCATTTTCAGTGAAATTGGAATAGTGGTTTCAAGACCACAAATCCAAGTCCGTAAGAAAAAATTATTTTAAAATTATTTTATTGTTTACCGTATGATAGGAATATCGTTTAAAAATTTTTTTAAGAAAATTTTACCGGTTACATGTTTAATTGCTAAAAGGACTAAATTGCATAAAAAGAAAAAATTGAGTTCTAGTAGCTATAGGTATCAAATAGCTATGGAATTCAAAATTGGAGGTCCTTATATGGTAAATAGACCATTAAGAGGAGTTAGTAGATAAGTATTATGATTCATCCATGGAAATTTAAGAAAAGAAAAGGATTAAATTGGAAAGTGAAATAATAAAAGATGATAAATGATAAAATAATGAAAATGTCATCATATTATCATCTTTCCCAAATAAAAATACATAGTAACCCTAGCTAAGAGAAGAGAACTCAAGTAAGCTATTTTGGCTTAATTAGATTTGAATAGATCAAATACGGAGCTAGATCAAGGTAAAGAAAAAGTAACGGATTAGTGGCATACAAATTCACGAACATTATCGAGGTAAGTTCATGTAACTAAATTGTGTATATTTATATGTTTGAATTTAATGTTGTATATGTGAATTGTATAAATGTCATATGTATGAAATTGATCACATATCCAATAATGCCCAATAAATAATAAGTCTCGTTTAGATGAATGAGATTTGATGGATACAGGATTTCCAAATTGGTTGTGGTCCTGCATATGTTGCGGACACACCATAGCTCGAAAGAGCATACTGTTATTAGCCCTCTCAAGCTTCCCGTTATATGGTTTTTGCGAGCTTCCTGTTAATAGCTCTTTGGAGCATCACGATTGGTTGTGACTTTGCATGTGTTGTAGACACACCATAGCTCTTATGAGCGTCCCAATATATGGCTCTTCGTGAGTGTCTCGATTAAAGGTTTTTTCATGAGCTTCCTGATTATTTGGCTCTCTAGAGCTTCCCTATATGGCTCGCTTAAACTTCCCAATATAGGGTTATCTAGAGCTTCCTGATTAATGGCTCTTCGGAGCTACCCATTATTGGCTCACATGAGCTTCCTGTTATATGGCTCGAGAGAGGACTTCCCAATTATGTGCTCTAATGAGCACCCCCGAATATGAATTGACAGACTTCAAATTCGTACACTTCATGTGTACTATCCTTGTATCCATCGATATTTTAAATAATTCAATAGGTAAAGTTCGATATGAGATGATATGAATTCAAGATGAATTACTATGAGAAATACTTGAAATACAAAGATATGTACATGTTCATGGACAATTGAAGTGATAAGTACATGTATGTGGAAATTGAATATTGATGAGCTCATTCATGTTTTTAGGTATTTATGTGAATTACATGACTAACATGTTTGATGAGGATATGTGTTTAGGCACATGGCCAAATTGGCTTGAGCATGTTTATTTGCTTACTTTAAATGAAAATTAAATGGTAAGTTAATTTCCTGTTATATGAACTTACTAAGCATTAAATGCTTACTCTGTTTTATTTTCCTCTATTCTATAGTACTTTGGAAGCTCAATGGGTTGGAAGTTCGGCAGAGATATCATCACACTGTCCCTCGGGTCATTTCGATATAAATAGTAAACTCATTTTTGTTATAATGGCATGTATAGGTTAATTAACCAATATTGGCACATAAATGTTTGGTTCTAAGTAGCCATTTGAAATGGCTTGTGATTGACATATTTTGGTATGTATATATGTGTCTTTATCTAGTTAATGCATATGGTAAAATGATTGAAGTTAAAGTGAGGATGGATTTTGCATATGAATATTTAATCAAATAGGTAAGTTTGGATTCAAGAATAAAATGACAATATTACATGATTAAAATATGATTCTAGTTTGAATTGAATGTATTGATTTGAAGTGTTGATATATAAATTGATTGAGTTAGAGTGATGACAGAATTTGGGTGAGAAATGAGGCTTGAAAATGGCCTATTTCATCCCCACGGGCAGAGACACGGGCGTGTGTCTCAGCCGTGTGTGACACACGGCCTAGCACTTGGGCGGGTGTTTTGGCTGTGTGTCCCTTGTATATTTAAATTTTCAAAAAAAATGCTTAGAATTGATCATACGGCCTAGCACACGGGCGTATGGCTTGGCCGTGTGACCTCTGCACTTACACACTGCCTAACACACGGGTGTGTGACTTGGCTGTGTGACCCAAGTCAAAGAGTTACATGGGTACAAACACGGGCTGGGAGACGACCATGTGCCTCATTTCAAATGCCCACACGGCTTGAGACACGGGTGTGTCTATTGGCTATGTAAGCCACACGGCTTGATCACACGGGCGTGTGTACCCTGCACCTAGGAAAAATTTTAAAATTTCGTGAAAAATTTTCTAAGTACCTGGTTTAGTCTCGACTTGTTTCTAATGTAAGTTTTGGGCCTCGAGGGCTCAAATAAGGGACTTTATGAATAATTTCTGACATGAATGTTAAATAATATGAAATGTTTGTAATTGTTCTGTATATTCTGGTAATACTCTATGACCCTGTTCCGGTGATGGATATGGGTTAAGGGTGTTACATTTATGTCACGTTTAAGATGCTTCTATCAATTCATCTATTTTCACCTTTTTGGTGGATTCTTCTGTTTGGCATGCTTACTCGCGTTTTTAGATGCACCATGTTCACTTTGTCAACTTGCTTGCCACGCAAGTCATACAGTAATCTTCTTTTTTATGCCCTGATAGGCTTTCTATTAGCGTCTTCGCGGATTCCATTTTTGCCATAAGATGTATATGTTCGCCACTGGTTCATATCATAACTTAACCATGGATCTTTGATTCTAAAGAATTGATGAACTACTTTTGAGGTGTCACCTCGAAGGACCTATATACCGTTTGCATGGTGTTTCCTCGAAGGACCTGTTTACCGTTGGAAACACGAAAATATACACACTTCTTCATTCCCTTTTTAACTCAAATTCATGTAGTTTCGGTAAAATTATTGTCAAAAAATATATAATTATTATAAATTAATTATTCTAGACTTAAATTATTAACATAATGAATTGTAATTAATTTTATAATAAATTTTGATTAATTTTGATTATTTTCAACAAATTTTCACAAAGGGCAAAAACGACTCGGCAGACACTGCTAGAAGCTCAAAACCGAGAAACAATTTTGAAGCATCAAGGAGAATTAATTTTTCAGCCTAAGACGGTCCAAATTATGTGTATTAATTCATAATATAATTAATTTTAATTTATATCCAACTTAATTTGGGTTAAATAAATTATTATTAATTAATTATGAAAAGTGGCTTAGTTGAGCTGAACTGAGAAAAACTGAACCGACTGAGTACTGGACAACCTAAAACCGTCCCACATGCTGACCCAATCAGCTTACTTGGTTGATTAATTAGCTTGCAAAATTACCCTTGAAAACTTGTTCAAATTGCAAACAAACCCCTCCACTATTTGTATCTTTCTAGATTTGCCCCAACTTTAATATAACAAGTTTGAAAACTTCAAACTTGCCACATGTGTGGCCGGCCATGGGAGGGCTCTTTGGCCACACCACAACTTTCTCATCTCTTCTCTTCTCTCTTTATTTTTCCATTTGTTTTCCTTTGTCCTCTTGCCAATTTCACCTCTTGAAAAAGAGTCGTTCATCCATCATTTGGAGCAATATTCAAGCATTCATAGAAGTCCTGGTTCGACAAGAACAAGTGAAGAAGGAAGAGTGGAGCAACGCAGCCAAGCCACGGAGAAACACTGGACTTGCTTCTTATTCCCTATCTTGTTAAATTCTATTGTTGTCATGATGAACATGTCTATGAATATTTATGTTGATATGATTTATTTAATTAATATGGCTTAAATTCAATTCGTGTTAGGTTGATTGCATTTCGTCCTCTTAATTTATTAAAATTGTGTTTGTGTTGTTATAGGCCTCGGTAAGATGTTTGATTAAGTAAAATCATGACTAAGTTATTCTTGCATTATAATTGTAAGGTAACTAATGAATTAATTAATTAAACGGATTGAAATTGTAATTAATTGACACGATACTTAATCAATGCATGTTTAATCATCTAAGGTAGATGAGGGTTAAATTAGCAACGGTATCGAGCGATACAATTACTTTGCATAACTTGTAAGATTATTGTGATTAAACTGTTTCAAGGTAGAAGTACATTGTTATCTCGAGTAATATTTTATGTGCTTATATGATTAAATTAATTGTTTGAATTGGCATAGAGATATATACAGTAGATTATTTTAATTTCATAAGTACCTATGTGCATTAACACATTTACCTATTAAATTTTGTTTAATCGGTTAAATTGACATAGAGATATAGTCAAGAGATGAATGGATTTTTGTAGGTAAGTATGGTCATAAGTTAGCAAATTACCGAGTTGTCGTGAATTTATTCGTAACAACATAAACGTGAGTTTAATAATTCTAAGTTAAGAAATGTAATTAATCTAACACAATTGTCTCATCTCGATTAAATCAGCTTTTGAAATCGTGCATTAGAACTTTATTTTATTTTATTTACTTTACTTTGTATTATAGCTTTTAATCACTTTTCAAATCAAACTATTTTCTCCACCAAAATGTTTTAAATTGCATTCATAAATAATTCTTTTCACAATCCCTGTGGGTACGATAACTTGACATTTACTTGTGACTTTATTACTTGTTGCGATTGTGTACACTTGCACATTTCTGTCGTTCCAAGTTTTTGTCGTCGTTGCCGGGGACTGTTTTAAAAGACATTAGTTGTGAAACTATTAATTTTGCATTTTGGTCTACTTTTTTTGTTAAATTTTAATTCCATTTTTTTGTGTTTGTTTCATGTGTTTATGAGTATTTATCAAATCATTGACTTACTCCCCGTAAACCCTGAAATTGAAAGGACCTTCTGACAAAGGAGAAGACAAGCGAACTAAAGAAGGACCGAAGATATGAATTTTGAAAATCCAAAGCAAAATCTAGGAGGAACATTTGCTTATAGTACTCACAATCCGATCATTGTTGCTGATGACAGAAAATGTGTCATTCAACAATATGCCATCCCTCTATTCAACAAGCTCAATCCGACTATTAGGAGACCCAAAATCAAGACAACAATTCGAGCTGAAGCCAATCATGTTCCAAGTGTTGCAAAATATAGGTCAATTTAGTGGGATTCCTATTGAAGATCGACATCTTCATCTTCGGCTATTCATGGAAGTGAGTGACTCATTTAAACTAGTCAGGGCGACCGAGGGTGCCTTGAGATTGAGATTATTTCCATACTCTTTAATTGATAGAGCACGAGCATGGTTAAACTCCTTACCGTCCGGTTCCATAACTACATGGCAAGAGTTGGTTGAACGTTTCTTAATGAAATATTTCCCTCCATCTTTAACCATTAAGGTCCGAAATGAAATCACTTCATTTCAACAACTTGACGAAGAATCTTTATATGAGGCATGGGAGCGATTCAAGGAGTTATTACGAAGGTGCCCTCATCACGGCATTCCTTGTTATGTTCAAATAGAGACTTTCTATATTGGTCTCAAATGGAGCTCTTCTTTCTAAGTCTTATAACTATGCTTACGAGATTATTAAAAGAATTTCCAATAATAACTATAAGTGGCCAACCAACCAAGCAGCCTTAGAAAGACGAGCAGCAGATGTACATAAAGTGGACACACTTGCTTCTTTGGTAGCCCATGTATCCTCTATGTCTTCTATGCTTAAGAACATAACTGTTAATGGTTTCAATGGTAATCTGACAGGTCAGCAATTGAACCAGTTTGAGGATATTTCTTGTTAATACTGTGGAGATGGCCATTTCTTTAGAAATTTCCCATTAGATCAAAAGTCAAAATATTACATGGGAAATCAAAATTGAAATGTTCCACAGTCAAATTATTACAACTTTTCATGGTAGAATCATCCAATTTCTTCATGGAGTAATCAATGGGTAGACCATAGTGACTCTTCTATGTCATTTCAACCAAATTATCTGCCAGAATATTCTCAACAAGTGCACAACCCACACCAACTGAATCTTCAAGTAATCTTGAGAATTTGCTGAAGGCATACATAGCGAAGAAGGATGAACTAATCCAAAGCCAAGCAGCAACATTGAAGAATTTAGGAAACTAAATAGGACAGCTAGCCAATGATCTCAAAAGCAGACCCCAAGGTATTTGGCCAAGTGATACAGAAAATCTGAGAAGCATGGGCAAAGAGCATTGCAAAACCGTCACTGTACAAAGTGGGAAGACATGGGAACCCAAAGCTGTTCAGGTTGAAGATAATCATATTGTAGCTCAAGGCAAAGAGGAAGTTCAACTGACTATTAAAACTCCTATTCCACAAAAATTAGATACGGTGATCCTTTATGAGGTAAACTCTAAACCAATTAGTTCTAATTACCTAATACCCTTCTCGAATACAGAAATATTTCCATAGAAGAGTTGTCTGGTTAAAGCTAAGATTCCACCGCTGCCATATCCTTAACAATTCTAGAAGCAGCAAAATGATACTCAGTTGAAAGAAATCTTTGATGACGAGGTGACTTTTAATGACTTCGATGCTGTTAAATCCCAAGGTATAGTTGAAGACTTTTTTGCTATTTCAAAGATGGAATCGTAGGCTTCTACAGAATTAAAGCTCAATTCTTTAAACGATTCGTTAGAACATATTCTACTGTAGGATTCACTAAGTGCTGATGAAGGCAAGGAATGTTTGGTTTAGTTAGAATCTAATTCGAAGGAATTCCCTCACGAAGGTCCACTCAAATCATTAGAGTTATCATCTCAAGAGTATATGCAACCAAAGTTGTTGATTGAAGAGCCAACTAAATTGGAATTGAAGATTTTGTCCCATCATTTGAATTATGACTATTTGGGTCTGTCTTCGAATTTGTCTATCATTATTTCAGTTAAGTTCACCAAAGATCAAGAAGAACAGGCACTTGTGATTTTGGAAAGGCACAAGAAGGGTACTGGATGGATTATTTCACATATTTGAGTCACGGGTTGGAAGATTTGTAGGAATTACAGGAAGTTAAACAAGGCCACCAGGAAAGGTTATTATAGGCCACTAGGAAAGGTCATTATGGGTTTTCCTTCCCTAATAAGATGTTGGATAGATTTGATGAGAAAGAATATGATTACTTCCTAGATGATTATGGTTGGTATGACAAATGGCCATTTAACATCACCATGGTCAATGACGATCCTAAATAAAATAGAGGGAGTTCTCTTCACTTTCTCTATCGTTATTTTATATTTTTAGTTTTTTTTTTCTCATTTGAATAAAATGGTAGACTTAGATAAAATTTTCTTTAGTTCATTACATTAATAAAAACTGTCTAGGAGATTGGGACGTAAGCGAGACCATTCGTGACCCCTCTAGTCTTTCCTAGGAGTTTAATTTAATGTAATTTTTCAAAAAAATATTTTTCTAAGTAGCCCAAAGAATTTAAGTATTTGTTTTGTTAAATAAAGGGTCAACTTTTAACGTAAGCACTAATTTTTTTGAGTTTTTTTTTTAGTTTATTTTCAATATAAGAGCTTAGGATCCAAAAAAGAGCTGCCATTGGGCTTAAAACACAACTAAGAAGGAAATATTCAACCCTTTTCTACACAAACCTATAGCCCTTACCTTGCTCCACCACCACTCCCAAGTAGCCCAATAGTGCATCTCACTTAACCTTTTAATGTTGCAGCCCTTAAATCCCTGAATCACCACCCCAAACACCTTCATTTGAAGTCACCAACTACTGCACCTAAACTATCCTTAAAACTGCCACCCTCTTCAACTCTAAACCTTACCCTCAGCTACTCACCCGCTTACCTAAAACTGAAACCACCCTTAACAAATTTCCTAAGTTTGGCGCTGAGAGTCCCTTTATCTAACACCATTCCACGAAGTGAACAGTTTGGAATAATGGTTATGCTGCAACACATGTAGTTTATTACTAGAGATACTAAAAAATACGGGATGACACAATCGGAGATGTATTTAAAATATATATTTCATAACCCGTTTATTCTTGTGCATGAATTTTCAGACTTTATACTTGAACCATAGACTCCAATGTCGAGGAAGGAAAAAGATGAGTCAGATTCTGTAGGATCTGCAAATAAATAAAAAGGGGGATCTTTACTTTATTTCATTTTCTTTCCTAGGTTAGTTAATGTTTTATGATTAGGTTCTATTATAATTTTTATTTTTCACATTATAAAATAAGAGGTGGAAATTGTAAATAAAAATAAACAAGTTGCAAAGTACAAAGTGTGGCAATAGATATATACATGTCTAGGATTGGATCTAAAGAGAGCTTGGTACTTAAGCAGTAAAATTGACTCACCTCCTCTTTTCTAGAATCCTGCCTGGTGTATAGTATCTATTAACTTTTAACAATGAGGACATTGTTCATCTTAAGTGGGGGGACTGAAAAATTGAAATTATTTCCACTCAGAATAAATTTTTCTTTCAGTTATGATTAGGATATATTTTGTTCAATAATTTGAAATTTTGTTCAGTATGCTAAACTTCAGTATAAATAAAGTTCGATTATTTTAATAATTGTTATGTTAACTTAATAATGACATAAGTGTATTTTTAATATAGCATGCAAATCGTACCATAAAATTTTTAGTTCCTTAGGAAAGTTAGGCATGCATGAAAGTTTAAGTCTCTAGAATTGACTTAGTAGTTTCTTGAGGCGAAATCCTAGGAAGCATGGAACATTGAAAATGATTTAGGCAACTTTTGTTCGGAGCGTTTAACCCTTTCAAGCCAACCTTAGTGAAATTTTATCCTTTGAACCCAACTTTGAGAGATATGGCCTAATTTTATTTGAACCCTTGCAATATTTAGCCATCGCTTCTCTCTTAATTATCTTTAAATTATCCCAAACACTAGACTCAGTACTACTCAGAACATTCTTTAAAAATATGTTTGGGAGAGTTGAAAAGAAGTATCGAATGCTCAAAAAAATTATAGTACATACAACAAAATGCTCGTAAAAAAAAGAGCATGTGTACTTGAAAGAAAATGTACAAAAGAACATGTGAAAGCAAAGTAAGTTGGTGTATTGAAGGTAAATCTTCCAAAGGTCCGATTGAAGCTGAGTCTAGGGTTTTTAGCCTAAAATTTATGTTTTACCTACCCTTAGCCTATCCACGTTACAACTTTGTTAAAGAACTATTGATTCAAGTTTCTATGCTACCTACATTAGTGGAGAGAAATTTCTAAATTCAACATATAAAGTGTAACACGCCTTAGGAGGCATTATCAGATAATACACATCCTTCATATACATTTATGCATTCATAATCAATATCCATTCAACTCATCCACATTGTCCCTTATAAGGTCCTACGAGACCTTAAAACATGCTTAAAAGTAGATAGGGACTAAGCCGGTAACATTTGCAAACTTTGAGAAACTTATAAAATTTTTAATCATTTAAGGGTCACACGCCCGTGTGAACAGGCCGTGTGAGGCACACGTCCACCAGACACGCCTGTGTCACAAGCCGTGTAAATATAGGGCATACATTCTAACTTGCTCCACTCGGCAAAGGACACGTTCGTACGTCAGGCCGTGTAAAAACTAAAGGGGTTACTGACTTGGGTCACACAACTGGCTACACGCCCATGAACCAGACCATGTGTCTAGGCCGTGTCAAACCTGTAGGGTATATAGACTTAATTCGAAAGGGCACCCCAGGGGACACACGGCCGTGTAGCATGACCGTGTGTCACACACGGCTGAGACATATGCCCGTGTCTCTGCCCGTGTGGACAAAAATAGGCTATTTGCAAAGCCAATTTGCCACTCTTTTCTTAAGCACACCTAGTAACCAATATGGTACCATTTCAATACATTTATAGGCAGCCAAAACATGTCAATTCATACACATTTCATGCCATTTATGAACCATTCTCTTAACTACTCAAATCCATAACCAAAACATAACAAATCAATATGCCAAAATCATCAAACTTACATAATTTCTAAATGCATTTCCTCATCATCTTATCATCTATCTCAAAACTAAGCCACAACATATCATCATTCAAGCATTAACTCACCAAATGAAAATTAGTTACTTAAGCAAAAATATAACCATACCAAACAAACCAAAACATATGACAACTTATACATCATGAATGTGTATTTGTTAAGTAAGGACTAAATTGTAAAAAAGTGGAACTTTAGGGGCTAAAGTGTAAAAATGCCGAAATAGGTATTTTTGGATGAAATTGAATGAATAGGTGATTAAATGAGCTAAATTTGAATTCATATAGATCAAGAAAGAAAGAAATCAGATTTAGATCGGGGGAAATCGAAAGTTATCGAGTAGTCGATTCGATCCGTTCATCGTATATACGAGGTAAGTTCATATGCAAATAAATACCTTTAAATTGATTTATAAATATTCGTTTGTCATTGAATTGCTATGAATGTTGAACGAGCAAATATGAGCAAGAATTGACGAAGTTATGATATCTGAAAGTCCCATACGAACCCTAGGAATAGTATAGGATACGAATGTCATAACATTAGGATTACCGAGATATGATTACATGTAAGACCATGTCTGGGACATTGGCATTGTATTGTGATTACGTGTAAGACCATGTCTGGGACATTGGTATTGTTATATGATTTCATGTAAGACCATGTCTGGGACATTGGCATCGATATGTGATAACATGTTAGACCATATCTGGGATATGGCATTGTATGAGTTATATGTGATTTCTGAGTATCCTTAACGATTCCAATAGGTTCTACGAGCAAAATCAAGTCGAGAAAGAATGATTGAATAGGTTAAGTGACTTAGGTACGTACGAGATTTATATGAGTATTGAAAAGGGAAGTATTTGATGAATTCACATGTGATATTGAATATGTATACATTGGGAAAGGTTTGTGAATTTATATGTGCTTATTCATAGTTTGTCTATTTGATGGAAATGGTGTTGAATCATTTGGTAATTTTATTTGTATATGGCTTACTAAGCTTTTAAAGCTTACTTTGTGTGTTTTTTCTCTATTTTATAGATTATTAAAGCTAGCTCGGACATCAGGGATCATCAGGAACCGTCATCATAGTATATGGCATGTATAGGCTAGTGATATGACGATATAATTTGAGTTATGATATAGCCATGAGATATGGATTGTATATTATGTAAATGTTGGTGTGTATTTGGCCATATAAATTGGCTTAAATCATAAATTTGGTAAGTGATATATGATGTATATAATACCTTGTGTTTTGGCATGTTTGGTATGGTTGTTGTGATGGTTATATAGTTGCGCAATTAACAAAATTATCAATGATGTATAATGGTTGAGAAATGGCATGTTGTGGCTCAGTTTTAAAATGATGAATTGGTATATTTTGTGGCATGATTTAGTTGATAAGATGGTGAGAAAAGCATATAGAAGTTAAGGTTATGGCATATTGTTTTGGCATTATTTTGGTTATGGATTTGAGTAATGAAATGGATGGATTTAAATGGCATGAAATGTGCATGAAATGGTCATTTTTGGTTGCTTATTGTATGTGAAAATGATTCCAAATGAATGTTTTTAGGTACATGAATGATAGGTGGGAATAATGGCTTAAATCAAGCCTATTTTCGTGTCACACAATTGAGCACACGGGCGTGTGAATCGACCGCGTGACCCTTGAATCCTAGTTAAAACAAGTTAGAGAGTTACACAGCTTAGGCACACTAGCGTGTCTATTAGCCGTGTGTGGCACACGGGCTAACACATAGGCGTGTGTCCGACCGTGTGACTTAAGTCAGTATACCCTCCAGTTTTCCTACGGCCATAGCACAGGGGCATGTCTCCGGTCGTGTGGTACAAGTCAGTATGTATGCCCTGTTTTCACACGGCCTATGACACAGGCGTGTCTGGTGGTCGTGTGAGGCACACAGCTTGTTCACACAAGCGTGTGATCCCTTTTATGCATGAAATTTTTCTAAGTTTTCCAAAGTTTTCAAATGTTATCAGTTTAGTTCCGAACCTCTTCCAAGCATGTTTAAGGTCTCGTAGAGCCTTATAAGGGACAATATGATTATGTTTGATTAATGCTTATGTGATGATGAATTCATGTATGAGAAATGTATGTTGTATGATGTAATTGATTGGTAATGCCTTGTAGCCCTATTCCGGCGACGGATACGGGTTAGGGGTGTTACATTCAGTGTACATACTTACACAGTGTTATGCATACTCAACATGCTCATTCACCATTTTCATATACAACAACAGATTCAGACAACTCAGAACAAACACAAACACAAATCATTCAAACAGTGCAATATCATCAATCACCCAAAAGTCAAGTACAAAAACTCTAAATCCTACATCCTCGCAAGCTTAGCTTCCCAAATGCCATAGCCACCTTCATTCTGGCAGTTAAGTATGACAACTACATATCGATTAAACCGAAGGTATTCAAACCTTAAAAACCCCAAAACAAAAACTATTAAGGAATCCTTACTCTCTCTTCCTCTAATCCATGAGTACAGAGAGACTTAAGAACTTACTAGCTTATTGGATTCTCTACTTTCCAAACTCGAGTCTCAAATTTACCGCTCCATGCAGAGCTTTCTTTAACTTTCTCTTCTTCGGAACAACCTAAAAAGACGATGCGGATGAGTAGAAGATCATAACTGAATTGAGAAGAATTCATTCTCACATAAACATAAATATATATTTCCACTTGCACGGTTTCCATAGTCCAAAACAATTGTCTGTCGCTAATCATTCTGTCTCTTACTAAGGAAGTAACTGTTTTCAACTTAATCGAACTAGGATTGGAGCTCAACCATTCACTAATTGGCCACAAGATTTTCCCAAGTTTTCCAGTAGTGCCTGCTAACTAACCAAATTATTCAATTAACTCCTAACTCTTCTTTAAATTCGAGACCATAAAGAAATCCGGGTGTGACATAATTACACCTAATGATAGTTCTTTTAGCTCAATACCCGAACAAATACATAATTACTTTAGATATATACCGCATTTTAAGGTAAAAATTTAAGTTTAAATTATTATATTTTAATATTTTTTAACTAAAAATATGCATGTGACTAATATGATTATTTGTTCAGGATTGTATAGGCGTAATTGATGGTACACATATTGCCGCTATTCTTCCACCAAACCAACAAATTCCCTACATTGGAAGAAAAGGTGTCCCTACTCAAAATGTTATGGCAGTATGTTATTTTAATATGTGTTTCACATTTGTTATGGCTAGATGGGAAAGACCAACACATGACACTAGAATATTTCTTGATGCAATTTGAGATCCAAAATACAAATTTCTGCACCCATTAAATGGTAAGATATTTAATTTATTTATTTAAATAATAAAGTATAAGTTCTTTAATTGATATTTTAAAAAAAATAAACAACTAATGAATTAATTGTTTATCATGAAAATGTTATCTTGTTGATTTTGGATTTCCTCAAATGAAATGTTATCTTGGACCATATGGAGGACATCAATATCATTTACCTAACATTTGTAAAGGTAGAGACCTATATCTGGTAAAGAAGAAATATTCAATTATTCACATTCATCATTACGTAGTGTGATTGAAGAACTTTTTATTTTTGAAAAAAAATGGATTATTTTAAGGGATTTGTCAAATTATAGTTTTGAAAAGCAAATGATGATCGTTGTTGTTACAATGGAGATACACAGTTTTATCTGAAAACATGTTGGTTGAAATGATGTAGATTTTATGGTACGAAAATATTGACATATAAGAATATTACTGATCCAAAAGATGTGCATGATGGAGAAAATGATGATGATGGTGGTGGTGGTGAATCAAACAATTCATAGAATTAACAAGAGATGCCATAGCTTGTAGTTTAATGAATTCATTTTAAATTGCAAATGCTAATATAAAATTCTTAATATTTATATTGGGTATACAATTATTACCCATTTTGAAACTTAATTTAAATACATCAAATATTTGAATTTTCTAGTTTTATGTTTCCTAAGTTATATTATCTAATATGGATTATATATTCAAATTATATTTTACAAAAAAATAATACAAGTTATTTTAAATACATTTAACTTTTCTAATTCATGTATTAAAATATTAATAATAAGTTATTATATTTTTTATATTTGATTATAATCTAATTTGATGTATTTCATAAATAATAACATTAACAAATTTTAATATTATTTAAATACATCTTTTCTTCCTTAACATCATCATGTTTAAAATAGACATTTTATCTTTTTTAAAACCACTTTCTCACAGCAATTCTAAACACTTAAATCATAAACCAAACTTTTCAAAATCACTTGTGAAGCACTTTTTCGTAGCACTTTTTAAAAGCTCTTCTCAACAAAAATGCTAGACTAACCTTAAGAATATCAATTTAGATTTGAGAAAATAGAAGTTGAAAGAGAGAGAAAATTAAGCTAATGCTTGGTTCCAAGAGAATAATGTATGAATGTTAAGGTTTTATATTGTTTCCAAGTTTAATCTTCATAGAAAAGTATAAAAAATGTTTAAACTTGGATAAACTTGAGGAAATTTTTTAGAGATATATTTGGATAATTTAAATAAGAATTTTATATAGTTTTTTAATTTTTTTAAATTTAAAAATGATAAGGGTTTATTTTATTATTCTTATATTTTTAATGGCTATTTAAATTTAATTTCAAAAGGGGATAGACCTGACATACAAATAAACCAAAAGTTGAAAACCATTTAATTTGGTGTCGTTATACAATAAGGTAACATCCCTTTTTTCAATCAATCTAAAAAGGGTAATTACTTCATCAGATATGTAACATCCCTAACCCGTAACCGTCGCCGGAATAGGTTAAGAGGCATTACCAGACTTATAACTAAATTCAAAACAATTATTTATCCATAAACATCATAATTCAGTCAATAGCATTCATTCATATCTATTATCTAATTAAAACAAACATATCAAGCTTTAATCATACACTTGGGACTAAATCGTAACATATTACAAATTTCAGAAACTTAGAAAATTATCAACCTTTCAAGTGTCACGCGCCCGTGTGAACAGGCCGTGTGTCTCACACGACTAGTAGACACGCCCGTATCTTAGACCGTATGAAAATAGAGCATACATACTGACTTGCACCACACGACCAGGAACACGCCCGTGTACCTTAGCCCTGGTCAAAACTGACTTAGGTCACACGGCTGACCACACGCCCGTGCGCTAGGCCGTGTGTCATTTAGGGGGTATACTGAATTATGTCACAAGGTCAATCACACACCCTGTGTGAACCCGTGTGACACACACGGCTAATAAACACGCCCGTGTATCTAAGCCGTGTCAAACCTGTAGGGTATACTGACTTAATTTGTAGGGTACCCCAAGGGACGCACGGCCGTGTAACTTAACCATGTGTCACACACGACTGAGACATATGCCAGTGTCTCTACCCGTGTGGACCAAAATAGGCCATTTGCAAGGCCATATTGCCATCCTATAACACAATCATTTACAATCATATTTGACCACAATTATGCAACCCAATTGACAACCAAAATAACCATTTCATTATACAATATTTGCCATATCAAAACATAACAAATTCATACCCAAATACCTATCCATCATCATGTATATTCCATTCATCTATCAAATTCATATCAATACCTCACTTGTATATTTTCATTCAAACATTACCATACCAAAACATACCATCTTTAAGCATATATATGCAATCCAAAACATGATACCAAAATATCACATGGCTTAACTTATATACAAATCATTCTCAAATCATGATACCGAAACATAATTACTTCTATCAAACTAGCCTATACATGCCATATTTACATAAATTCATAAGTTCAAAATACCAATCAGAAATTGGATAGTGTGATGTGCAACTTTGACTTGTCCGAAACGAGCGAGCAACGAGCCTCTATAAAACATAGAAAAAGAAACAGAGTAAGCTTTATAGCGTAGTAAGCCCATATAATTCAAAATTAAACTTACCATTTATACAAAATCAAGCAATAAATGAAAATGCCAACAATTCAATTTAACCATCACCTATTCACACATGGTCATCACATGTTAGTCATTTAACATAAACATAAACCATCCATTAATACAATACTATGTATTATTCCAAAATTCACATATCATACATATAACATTAATATCACTTATAACCCGTAACTTATCCGTATAAACAGTATTTAAGCCCGTTGAACCTATTAGAACTTCAAAAGATAATCAAATGAACAATTTTAGTAATCCATCAATTCATCATCATACATGCTCTTTTGAGTCATGGTCGATAAGCTCCTCCTGAGCTGATGAACAGTAAGCTCTACTGAGCTAAAAACGGTAAGCTCTATTGAGCTGAACAGTAAGCTCTATTGAGCTGAACAGTAAGCTCTATCGAACTGAATCAATAAGCTCCAATGAGCTGAAACAGTAAGCTCTTACAAGTTGAATCAGTAAGCTCATACAAGCTACGGTGAGTCTGCAACAAATGCAGGAGCTCGACCAATACGGTAATCCCAATAACATGTCACTCGTATCTAATGAATTCATATAGTTCAAACGGGGCTCTGTAACGAATACAATATATCATCAAGGCAGTCATATTTCAAGTATTTCAATTATATACATTCTTTGCAACAAATAAAAATATAGAAAAGTTTGATTCTAATTATACGAACTTACCTCGTAACCTTGGATAAAACTATCGGCTATTCGTCGATCTTTCATTTTCCTCGATCTAAACTCGATCTCAGCTTATCTTGATCTATATTATATCAAATTAACTCATTCAAACTTTCATTCAATTCAATTTATCCTAAAACATTCATTTTGTCTAAATTACAAATTTACCCTTAGCCTTTTGACTACTTTGCAATTTAGTCCTTTTTACAAAAAAAGGCAAATTTATGCAATTTACCCTTAACCCATGGATAGCTGAATTTCACATAACTATATAGCAGCCCATATTCACATTTTCAACCACAACATTTCTATCTTTCACAATTTAATCCCTAATTCTCATTTTTGTCAAAAGTCACTTTATAAAACTTGTATATCTATTAACAACCATCAATAATCTAACAAGAAATTTCAAAATACCCAAGTATTCAACAATGGCATGTCTCAAAATCTATAACAGCTTCAAAAACGAAGGTACAGCCTAGCTAGATTAAGCTGCAACGAGCTCAAAAACATATAAATCATTAAAAACCAAGTAAAAACCGTACCTTAATTAGCTAATGAACCATAGCCGAATAAAAACCTAGAGTTTCTTCTTTTCTTCTTGCCAAATTTGGCTGAGGAAGATGATGATGATATAAAGTAAATTTTTGGTTTTGTTTATTATAACATTTCTAACTAATTTACCATTATAACCTTGTTAATATAACTTAAATATAATTTAAACAATGTCCAAGAATGTCTACTTACATTATAAATGGACTAGTTACATAATAAGGACTTCCATATTAATAAACCATAGGTATTTAATACATTTAAACAATAGAACTCAAATTTTACGCGTTACGCGATTTAGTCCTTTTTACTGAATTAAGCATTTAAATAGTAAAATTTCTTTACGAAACTTCCACATAATAATTCTATTATACTGTAAACATAAATAAATTAATAAAATAAATATTATGACTTCGAATTTGTGGTCCCGAAATCACTATTCCGATTTGACCTAAAAACGGGCTGTTACAAGATCCCTTAACGTTTTATATAATCACACTTTAGTCTGATGCCACCACTGTGTCAGGATGCATGTAACACCCCTATAGCCGACTCAAACATCGGGTCAAAGCACCGGGATGTTACATTCGTTGCCAAAGCAACTTCGACGATTACACATCAATTAATCATTATAAAACTCAAATAATATCAAAACACTTGCAATGACTTATGTACATGTCATATTTTATAACCAAAATATCAATTTCATACCCTCTTAAAGCCTTAGTGATGTGATGAGATGAGATGCGTTGAAATCCCAACCTGAATCTAGAAATTCAATTCGATCTTTCACCTTCTCGTTTAAAACATGCGTTAAGCTCGTGAAAAATTAGTAAGTACCTAGAAATTAAAATATCATTTTTACCTTGATTTCTATATATTAAAAACATTATTACTATTACAATTCCTGAATATATCATTATTACCATAATTTAATACTTTTATCTCTTCATAGATTGACAGGAACAAAAATTTTACCAATATAATTCACTATATTATCACTTCACGGTTTAACAAAAATTGTTATTAGAATTCTTTACTTGTCATCTCATTGTGTAATAGGAAGTTTTCATCAGAACTTGCTTACCATAACTATTTATTTTATCAATATGTTTTATTATTTAACAAAGGCCCAACATAGACTTAACAAAGCCCATAGGATATACAGAAACAATATAGTAATGCACCAAAGTGAAAATACAAAATAGGACAGCACCGAAGTGCGTATTCAAAACAGAGAATGCTCTAAATTTTCCTTAATGGCATGCCATGTATATCTTATTAGTTCTCGTCTCATCTACTTGGGAAATTATATCATAATCAATTTCATTTCCTTATTTCGGGACAAAATTTAAATACTTTGAACTTACTTCAATTTCGTCCACATTGTAACAATTCAAAAACAGAATTTCCAATTTAAAAACAGAATTTCCAACATTCTTTAATACATATAACATATCTCACTACTTAATAAGAATTTCATAATTCACTACTAAAACTTATCATATTTCTCACATGCCACTTCTGCATATTTTTCAATTTAGTCCTTTTCTCTTTCATAATTCTTTCATTTTACTAAGATAATTCACATAATAAATATAATTTAATAATTATTTCTATCATTCACTATTCTTTATAATTTAATCTCACTCTCACTTTTCATGCATATATTATTTCATCACACTTTCTTACAAATTCTATTTATCCATATTATATTTCACAATTTAACTACAATTTTACATTTTTCAATTTAATACTTATATTTCCACAACTTAACGAACAATTGTAATTTGAATTACAATAATCATGAAAATTTTGCAATTTCTACTACCTTCTTCACTTATCAAATATTTTCTTATAAACTTTCATAAAATTTCAATTTAGTCCCTTTTTTCATAAAAGTTCAATATTCATTAATTAATCATATTGAATCAATTTTATTTCTTGTGACACTTTAATCACATAATTTATCTCAATATCTTGTTTCACATATAATTTTTTTATGTATTTCACTTCTATTATTTCAACTACATATTTCTCAAGTTTTACAATTTAGTCCTTGTCATCATAAAATTTCATTTTTTCACAATTTCACTTTTACAATACTTTATGCATATTTCATCATCTCAAAACAAATTTATTAAACTTTTATCATATTTTCCTTATTCACATATTATATTATTTCACACTTTATTTACTAATTTACCACAAAACTTCACCAAGTCTACATTTTAATCCTTAAATAACATGAGAATTCATGAGTACTTACCTTTTCCAACTTGAAATCACTTGCTCTTCCTTTTTTTTCTCATCACTTGATTCATTTTCTCAATCTCTTTCTTCAACATCATATCAAAACATAAACTTTCCATGAGTAATCTTCACTTTAATTCATTACCTAACATATTTGAATTTAGATAAAATTGAAGAAAATTTCAGCTAATTTAGAAAGGGTAATTGCTTCATTAGGTCCCTGAACATTTTATATAATCACATTTTAATTTTGTGTCGTCACTGTATCAAGCAACACCACTAAAAATTATTTTTTTTAAAGTTAATGATTAAAGCATAATTGAGAGAAAAGTAGGCTGATATCGCCTGACATATTGACGGCATAGTTGGGAGCTGTTGAAAACGGCCAATTTTCATAAATAATTTTTCTCCTAATCCATTTTTATAATTAATTAATATTTTTGAATTATTTATATATATAAAAAAAAAAAAAAAAACCTCCTCGATAACTAATTTTTGGGTGTGATTCTCCAAAGTTGCGTATTATTTGACTTTCTTTTTTTTTTCTTTGAGCGTTCTTTGGTTTCACAGTGGCATTTCTTGAAACAAATTTTTTTAAAAAGTTTTTTTAATATCATGCTTAAAATGTTTACTCTGTGTTTTAGCATTTGCTTCAATAGTTTAGTGGTAGGCATAAAAATAAGGCTGCTAAAATAGAATAATTTAGTTGTTCATGGATGATTTCATTAGAGAATTAAATGTGATGAGAAGTTGATAGTATATATACATGATATAGTTTGCACCTTTTATCATTAAAAGAATCAAATGGATATACTTAATAGATCTTTCGTCCGATGCAAACTGTCTGTGTTCTTGTTCTTGTTATGTTCAGTTCAATACACTGAATGAGTTGCAGTCCTTGCATTATTCATGAAGTTCTCAAACTCAGTAGTTGTTGGGGGGACTTATGCCTACATATTTCAATTATAATATTTATTTGCCTTTGGATGCTAGGCACACACGTATTTGTTTTATGCAACCATGACCAATAGGGAACAATTATTATATGTATTCTAAAAATAAAATGTGATGAATAATCCCGCCTACAAAAGTAAACTCAAGTACTTGCCCATCATGTTTTTTTGTATTCTACACATTGTAAACAATTTCATGGAGTGCCTCATTCCAGAGTTGGGTCAACAAGTTGTATAAGTATGTTATCTTGCTATAAAATGTGGAATACTTAATTCTATCAACAATTTGTACTATATAAATAATTTGATTAACTCGTTAAAATCAACTTGAGTCGAATTGATTTTAAATCAAAATCGAATAAGTCGAGCCAACGGTTTTTTTTTTTTTTTTACTTTTTAGGTTTTATTTATTTATAAAAAACTATTAATAAGTTTTAAAATTTAATTTGAATTGAACCAATTTTTTTATATTATTATATTTCTAATTAACAAATAAAAAGTAAAATACTATGTTAATAGGTTTATATAAGTAATAAAATAGTGGAGCCTCATAGAAGAACCTCTGGAAGTATTGTTGAGATGGTGAATCCTGACTTGCGTTATGTTTGTAAGTTCTATTGTGAACTTAGGCCTAGGCTTCATTTTTCATGAAAAAAACAGTACAATTTTCTTTGAAAGTATTGATTAATTTATGGCTTGTAATTTAAATTTTAAAATTTGGTTATTTAATTATTTGAATAATTGGATTTATAATGAGTTTAGTTGGATTGGATTTTGTATACAATATTAGTTATTTAGTATTTGGGTATGGGTATAAAATTAATTAAAATTTTAATCAATTTATTTTGTTTGAAAATTCAAAATCGGAAACGCCATCAAAATCGACTAACTATATTGAATAAGTAAAACAAA